>NW_017676819.1:29135-38654 GCF_001879085.1 Nicotiana attenuata
TTTGGCGAAGGCCCTTGGCCTTAAAGGGTGTTATTTCGAACTTGTCGAAATGTTAACCTGTCGTCGTTCGATCAAGGTCGAACTCTTCTTCTTTGGCGAAGGCCCTTGGCCTTAAAGGGTGTTATTTCGAACTTGTCAAAATGTTAACCCGTCGTCGTTCGATCAAGGTTGAACTTTTCTTCTTTGGCGAAGGCCCTTGGCCTTAAAGGGTGTTATTTCGAACTTGTCGAAATGTTAACCCGTCATCGTTCAATCAAGATCGATCTCTTCTTCTTTGGCGAAGGCCTTTGGCCTTAAAGGGCGTTATTTCGAACTTGTCAAATTGTTAACCCGTCGTCGTTCGATCAAGGTCGAACTCTTCTTCTTTGGCGAAAGCCCTTGGCCTTAAAGGGTGTTATTTCGAACTTGTCGAAATGTTAACCTGTTGTCGTTCGATCAAGGTCGAACTCTTCTTCTTTGGCGAAGGCCCTTGGCCTTAAAGGGTGTTATTTCAAACTTGTCAAAATGTTAACCCGTCGTCGTTCGATCAAGGTCGAACTCTTCTTCTTTAGCGAAGGCCCTTGGCCTTAAAAGGTGTTATGTTGAACTTGTCGAAATGTTAACCCGTCGTCGTTCGATCAAGGTCGAACTCTTCTTCTTTGGCGAAGGCCCTTGGCCTTAATGGGTGTTATTTCGAACTTGTCAAAATGTTAACTTGTCGTCGTTCGATCAAGGTCGAACTCTTCTTCTTTGGCGAAGGCCCTTGGCCTTAAAGGGTGTTATTTCGAACTTGTCGAAATGTTAACCGGTCGTCGTTCGATCAAGGTCGAACTCTTCTTCTTTGGCGAAGGCCCTTGGCCTTAAAGGGTGTTATTTCGAGTTGACGCCGAAATGTTAACTCGTTGTGAGTCCCAGTTTTTGGAGAGTTTCGAGTGTCCTCTGGGGGAGTCCCAGTTTTGCTTAGCTTCTGCATTTCTTGGGTGAGTCCCAGTTTGTTTAATTTTTTGTTTATATTGGAGAATATGAGACGTTTCATGTTCGCGCATATGGGAGAATGCTCCATCTTCTATTCCACTTAGAAAAATAGTTAGTTAAAACAAAATGAAAGCGTTAGTTACCTCGATTTGATCGGTCGATGAATGGAGAGGAGTGAGCATGTTCCCTTCTCCGGTTATGCTTTTAGTCGCCCCTACCAGTTTGGCAAAAGAGGGTTGTTTCCGCCGAATAAAGAGGAATATATGCGGAAAATGCCCTAAATCTTATAGGGAGAAGGCAAGCCCTCGTCAATTAAAATCCCGACATTTATCTTCACGAAGACGTCTGAATCGACAAACTTTCCGGCACCATCGTCTCCGCCGATTTCCTCGTCGGTAATGTAGGGGCTCAATTTAAAAGATAATAACAAGAAAGCTTTGGTCCTTCGCCTTTGATTTACCTTAATGCTTCTTCCCACAGAAAATAGTACCTGGAAGTCATAAGCCAACATCCAAGCAAGATAGACAGCGAATGAACAGATCCTTGATTGCTAGCTTTTAAGAATGTGGTCTTTTATTTTTCTTTTTTCTGAAACCATTAGTTTAAGTGCTTTTCGTAGACCCTTCAAACGGTCTGTTTTATAGCAGTACAGTACCTTGCTTCGAATCTTGATACGTTCAGGCCCTGGCCCTGCTCAAGATCTTAACAAATATTTCTTTTCTAATTCATATATCAATCTTGAGTCTAATTATTTTTGGAGGCATGCAGCATAAGATCGTCTTGTCATTTTCCTTAGAATAATATACTTCAGCTACCTAGTAGAGTAGTATTTTATATGTACTGGTCCCTCTGATTTATTTTTGCTATTATATTGAAAGCCAAGAGAAAAAATGCTCCTTCGTATGGATTATTAAATTCTGTTTGGTCCACAAATTGTGGAGTTTTGACCTTGTGAGTGTCCAAGCAAGATAGGCAGCAAACGAAAGGATGATGCTACGGCGAGTAGAAAGTGAAACTAGAATTTAATTTAGATCTAGAGAAAACAAAAATTTTAACTAGAAAATCCCCACAGACGGCGCCAAGTTGTTTGGCTCAAAAGATATTAGAACCTTTTTGAACAAATCATTCTAAGTTGAAGGGGTAAATCCTAGTTAAAGATAATTAACTCTAGATCCGAGATGAATAATATGAATAGAAAAACATAGCCGAGCATAAATATTGGTCGTGATTATAGTCAGATTCAATAGCATAAAGAAAGATGCATTAAGTAACATTAAGTGGCAACAAAATGTAAATAAAGGAAAAGATTCACCCAATCTTGAGTGAGACGGATCTTCTTTCATTTGATAAAGACGAATGATAGACAAATACAAGAACCTTAGGACCCTTTTTGGATCCGATGAAGGTATGGGATCCCAGATCCTCCAGATAGGTGTGTTTACATGTTTTCTAGAGAGAGGGAGAGGGAGAGAGCCCCCCTTTTTGGAAGTCGTCCCTTCCTATTTATAGGGGTATTCCCAGAAAAACATTAAAAGAAAAGGTACAATTAGAGGGAATATTCAGTAGAATATTCCTTTTGAGTTTTGAGGATTCCAAAGCAAACTAGTTGTTTCATCATGTCCGACCTCGGCCTTATTGATGATTGTCCGACCTTGGCTTGTCCGACCTTGGCCTGTCCGACCTCGGCCTTATTGATGACTGTCTGACCTTGGCATGTCCGACCTCAGCCTGTCCGACCTCGGCGTTATGTCTTCGCGTGCCGAATTTCTCTGGTCTAGTTTTGACCCATACAAGTGGAACAAGCAGTTGTTATCATGCACCACGGACAGTAACGTGTTTGTATGTCTGATACTCTAACTTGCTTCTAGGATACCTATAGCCTGTTTGGCCAAGCTTCTAAGAGCACGTTTGGCCAAGTTGCCAAAATCTGCTTATATTGAAAAGTACTTTTTTCAAAAGTAATTTTGAAGAAAAAAAACAGTTTGTGTTTGGCTAATTCATTTAAAAAGTACTTTTTGCAAACATTTGGTAACCAAATTGTGTTTGGCCAATCTTTCTAAAAACTACTTTTGAGTGTCAAATTACCAAAAAGGATAGTACCAAGGTCTTATAATTCTTTTAAAGAGAAAAATAAACTCACATATTTACCGTAAGAGACTTTTATTATTTTTATTTAATTAATTAAAATATAAAACATAAAGTAAACAAACATTTTAAATATTCAAATCAATTTTACACATATAGTTATACCAAAGCATATATTATTATCTAGTATAATTGCTTATTGTTACATGATGATTTGAGTTATCAAAATACATCATTCAATATGAATTAGAAATCTATTTCACAAATTACTATATATTGATAATCTACCATAAAAATAATAAGTAAATTCACTCACACATGATAATATTTCTCAACAATTTCATCTCTACGTCTATCACACAACGCCTCCATATAGTAAAAGACTTGTGTTGCATTTCTAAAGGAATATTAGAAGGCCCATCTCCTTCCTCAATCTCTGCAGTAATGTCTTCATTAGCATAATAATTGAATTCCTTATCGGTAGAAGAATGTCGTCGGATGAAATTATGTATAGCCATGGTAATTGTAACTAGATGATTTTGAGTGTCAAACTTGAAAGATGGCATTGAGCTTAAAATAGAAATAATTTTAAATATATAAACATAATTTTTTGTAAAAAAATAGTTAAGTATGTTTAAATTCAAATTCAAAAAGAGTAACTAATATAACAACACATAATGTATAATTTATTTTTTTTAAAATTCAAATTCATAAAGAAACTAATTAGTATTACTTAACCTTACTAACTTTGTCCTAAATTGCCAAGTGGCCTATTGTAAAGCTGCCACTTGGCTTAATGTGTGATGCTTTTTCTAGATTATGCGACGAAATTGTAAATTTATTACCTATTTGTAGGTATTTTTCACAAATTAGATTTGATAACTGTATTAAAGATTCGGGAACTAATAGCATATAAGAGAAGAAATTATAAATGATTATTTGTAGGAAGAGATTTGATAATCCAAAGAAGGATGTAGATAATCTACTTTAGTATGAAAAAAGAAGAAGTTAATTTGGAAAGTTATAAGACATTACACAAAGGACAAATCAAAAACAAGAAAAATCAATAAATAATTTGGAAAATTGCAATATGATTTATGTATATGATATCTTTAATTTTAAAAGAATGGTAAAAACTAGAAACGAAAATGAAAAGAAAAAACTTAAATTAGTAAGGGATAATTTGGAAAGTATAAATTTATGGTGAGGATAGTTTTGTNTTTTAGAGGAAAAAGGTACTTTTGGCCTCCAAGAAGCTTGGCCAAACATGCTCTAAAATCAGCTTATTTTGAGAAGTGCTTTTCTCAAAAGTACTTTTAAAAAAAGTGTTTTTGGTGAGAAGTAATTTGTGTTTGGCTAATTAATCAGAAAAATACTTTTGAACAGTAATTAGTGTTTGGCCAAGCTTTTGAAAACTGCTTCTAAGTGTATTTTTCTCAAAAGTGCTTCTCAGAAAAGTGCTTTTGGAGAGAAGCTACTTTTTTCTGCTTCTCCAAAACTGCTTCTGCTTCTCCAAAACAGCTTCTGTTTCTCCTCAAAAGCACTTTTTTGCCTTCCAAAAGCTTGGCCAAACACTTTGCATTAACACTTGATATGTGTTCTCTGATAGAATTTATTTAAAAGCTTTTCCTATATTCATTAGTTTTCATATGAAAGAACCTTTGAGGAGATCAAAAGCTACCTACTTCTGTATCAAGTTGATAGAATATAGTAAAAACTATAGTCCTCTATTACATTCATTAGTTTTCATTTGAAACGATCCTGAGTCTTAGGTAAAGGTTTGGATGTTCACTACTCTAGCTAGAAGAGCACAAACGGTGACCAAAATAACATTGCTTGTGTTGTACTATAATTGAAACGCTCATTTTGGTTTAGAGAAGGATTTTAATTTCTTAAGTAAAGAATGAAAAGAATTTACACGTGAATTTCATTGCATTCAATAGAGAAGGATTGTTTTGCACTTTGCTACTTCATTTGTGTCTTCTTTCAGGAAGGGGATTGATATTCATCAATAGGTGCATAATGTATGGAAAACTAGAAACTAAAACAAATTCTCATACAACTAAACCTCAATGAATAAATATAATTTAAAAAAAAAAAACTAAACATCAATAAATACCAAATTGCAATCTTCATGTCGGAAGCTACAGCAGATATCCAACTTTCCCAAAAGTGCAGTTTGCATTTTATTCAGTCCATTCCAACTACTCCTTTGTGGGTACGAAAGAGTTCCAAACTTCTCTTCTGTGAAGTTGAAGTAGGCAACAGGCCTGTGAAACTCAATCCAATAAACTACCCCATTAAGAAAGATACATTCATGAGAATAACATGAATATATAATACTCATCTTGTTGGATTCTTCTCCAGGAGGTGGTTCCTAGAGTTAGAATCTTGATCCTTGGTTTTTTCTCATTCTTGTAGAAAAAAAAATGAAGCAATTTGTATCTTTCCGTTGCCGGATCAAATCCCAGAAACAACGTAGGACCCCATCGTCCTTTCGGAAGCCTCAGAGAAGATGGTAAAGCTTTTATCTCCCCTGTGGTGACATTATACAAGTAACTTTGAGTATCTTTATGGTTATAGAAACAAACAAGGCCATTGCAATGATTTGAGCAAATAATAATTTCATTAAAGTCAGAAATAATGACGAGTACGTGCGAGCTGTAAAAAGAATCCTTCAAGTTGTGTTGGGAAATTGGAAGCCATGCTAATATCTCGAATATCATGTCACTTGCAAATTCATGCTTCTCCTCCATCCGCCGCTTTTTGGTGGTAGTAATTGTGAACTCACTGAGACTTCCTTCCATGTTTAATTGGTGTGTCTCTTTGGTCTCTACATTCATAACAAAGTTAACCCTAGTAGTATTTGGTTATAAATAATTCCATCTTGATTTGCTTTAGAGTCTGTTTGGAAAGTCACCCTGTAATTGGAATTGGTGTAATTACTAGGGTAGTAATTACTCGGTTGTGTAATTATGACGACATGTTTGTTTGTTATAGTGTAATTACAATGTAATTCAAGTTTACTGTTTGGTTGCACAAGTGTAATTACACAGTTAGATTAAATTTTAAATTAAGTAATTATCAAAATGTAAAAGTTAATATAATAAATATATGCCTATAAATTTTTATAAGTATAAATGATATTATATTTGGTATTTAAGATGTATATTTTTCAAGAATATACATTAATAAGTAATCATATATTTATAACTAATATTGTAAAAATAATTTATCTATATATTTTAAATTAATAATATTTAGTTTAGGTACGTACAAAAATTAAAAATATACGTTTTTTTGTAAGAACGTCATAAAATTCATATTTGATAAAATAAATTAATATTTATAAATATAATGTCATAACATTATTCAAATGTTTGACAAAAGTGATCTACCAATTCTAACTAAAAAATGAACAACATGCAACGTGAGCCAATACTACTAAAAAAAGTAAATTAGAACCATGAATATAACACAATTTTAAAATTCAAAAAAAAATTATTTAGCATATGTCAAATTCCAACATAATAATAGTAAGTTCCACTATAATTTTGGATTAGGAAACATAATATTATTTTTGATATATGGACAAGAGTATTTGGGACGTCGCGCTCGGTGAGTCGGTGTAGTTCGAGAGGCTTAGATGAGGTTATGACTAGTGAGAGTTTGGGGCGTAACATCAATATCCTTAATTATGATGAAGAAATAAATATGTGTCTTTGTTAGGTTTAGCTAATGATAGAAATATGAATTATTAAAGAACTGCGCAAAGACGATAAAAGAAAAAGTAACGGGCAAGCCATAAAGAGATAATAGAAGACCTCTATCTTTGGATTTTTTTTTTTTTACAGTTGAAAAATGTGGAGAAAAAAAGGACAACAAACTATAAACGTTAGAAATTGACGTAAATTGCATAAATTCTTAGAGTTTTAACTTTAATTTGGTTCAATTTAGAAGGAAAACACAAGGTGGAAAAATGACTAAAATTAAAAATGCATGCGCTAGTAAATCACTATATGTATTGATGTTGAAATTCGAATACACATACAGAGCCAACGGAAAATTATAAAAGGAACGTACGTTCAGCCATAGTTTTTCAAGTGTTGTAGAATCGCTTTGTAGAACTTTGACAGAAAACCTAGGAGCCTTCTAGCGTGCGCCTATCGTATGATGCCAGACTGATGAAGTCACAGACGTATTTATAGGTAGCTAGGAACTCTTAGGCAAATACTTTAGCCCTAGGGACTTCTCCATAAATTATAATTACCGTAGGGACTCCTAATATATGGTAATTTTTTTCCATCAAAGAAACTACCATGTATACATAACTACAGAATATTATCTGATATATTATTTGCTTTGGGAGACAAGGTAAATAATTTATTACCTTATATGTGGGCCACACTAGAAGTCTCTGGAAGAGACGGCAATTTCTCACATTCTCCCACTTGGCTCACATATTAAAATCAGATAATCCTTTATGAGAGATAAACATATAATATGGCCATAAACTTTATGTGACGACCCAAAGGGTCATCACCTGTATTCGTACTCCCTCTGTACTTCTGAGGCCCTGGAAACCTCGGGTTGCCTCGAGTTGTGTGCGCAGTCCGGGCGCGTAGCCAGAAAAGTGTAAATATGAAATTTGTGAGAAAAATTGTTAAATCTTGGTATTTAATTGATTAGGTTTGACTTCGATCAATATTTTGGGCAAACGGATCCGGACCCGTAATTTGACGGTCCCGGAGGGTCCGTAGGAAAATATGGGACTTGGGTGTATGCCCGGAATCAAATTCCGAGGTCCCAAGCCCGAGAAATGAATTTTTGTGTGAAATTGTTTCTGAAAATAATTAAGGAAATTGGAAATGAAATTTGATTAAAAGACTGTGGTATCGGGCTCGTATTTTGGTTTCGACGCCTGGTACAAGTTTATATACGGCTTAAGTACTTTCTGTAAAGTTTGGTTGAATTTGGACTTCGTTTGACGTGTTTTGGACTAAAAACTCTAAACTTGATGTTTTATGAAAATTGAAAGGAAATCCTGGGTCTTGAGGCTTAATTTGATGATTATGATGTTGTTTGGGCGATTTGATCGCACGGATGAGTCAGTAGGATATTTTTGAGTTTATATGTATGTTCGGTTTGGAGCCCCGAGGGCTCGGGTGAGTTTTGAGTAGGTCCCGGGAGGTCTTAGGCTAGAAATATCATATGGTTGCAGGTTCAGGGAGTTGCAGGCCCCCAGCGCGCCCGCGGTCCGCGCTGGAAGCCGCGCGCCCGCGGTGCATTCTTGCGCGGTCCGCGTGGCTAGGTTCAGAGGGCCAGTGGTTCAAGTCGATCAGTGCGGCCGCGTGACTAATCAGCGCGGTCCGCGCTGGGAGATTCAGAGAGGGGTTTGGTCCATTCCCTCAGCGCGGCCGCGTGCCAAATCAGTGCGGTCCGCGCTGGGTGGGTTCAGAGAGTGTGAAATTCCAGCTCCTCAGCGCGGCCGCGGTGCACTTTTGCGCTGTCCGCGGTGAGTCTTCAGAAGGGTATATAAGGTCGGAATTTTCAGTTATTTTTCACTTTTTCAAAACCCAAAACACAAGAGGCGATTTTCCAAACGATTCTTCTTCTCCAAAACGATTGGTGAGTGATTTCTAACTCATTTTCTTTACTCCTTAACATCTTTAAACATAATTTCAAACTTCAAAACAAAGATTTTAATGGGAAAATTGGGAATTTAGGGTAGAACCTAGATTTTCTAAAATTGGGGGTTTTGGACCTCAATTCGAGGTCCGATTCCAAAATAACTTACATATTTGAGTTCATGGGGGAATGGGTAATCGGGTTTTGGTTCGAACCTCGGGTTTTGACCATGTGGGCCCGGGGGCATTTTTTACCTTTTGGGGTAAATTGATGAAAAAGCTATAATTAGTCATTGGATTTGATTTGTTTAGCACATATTGATAACATGAAGTCCTTATTGCATAGATTTGGTTGAGTTGGAGCCGAATTCGAGAGGGAAAGCGATTGCGGAGGATTGTATTGGCCGTGGAAGTTGAGGTAAGTGTTTGGTTTAACCCTAGCTTGAGGGAATAGGAGTCGAGTCTTGTTTTCTAATTGCTAAATGATCGAGTACGATGTATAGGCATGGTGACGAGTTCCTATACATCGGTGTCTAGCATGACCGTGAGTCCTTATATGTGGATTGTTTGGATATTGTTATGCCTTCCATGCTTAATTGATGCTTTCAATGCGTTGTAAACACCTTGTGAAGGATATTGTGATTGTGGAACTTCGTGGAGCATTGGCTGTCTGAAATACAAATGGTGAGAGTATATGAGATGAGAAATGCCTTGGAGCTTGACACGAGTGCTAATGAGAACTAGGATATGAAAATGAAAGAAAAAGAGAAATAACGATTTACTCTTGCATGGTTGTTATTGGTTGTTTGTGTACCCTTGTTGGGATTTCCTTCCAAATACTTGTTTACTCCCT
>NW_017676820.1:0-8460 GCF_001879085.1 Nicotiana attenuata
CAATACAATGAGAAGTTGGCAATGAAGGAGGAGGTTCGCCCATGGTTGGCTGAGTATTTGGCTCATCCGGGTACTAGTTCCGGATTGGATACAGGCGGGGTGAAGACTTTGAGGAAGAATTTGAACTTCGAAGCTAGAGGGTGGCTTACATTTGTGTGCAACAGGCTTGACCCCACTTCCCATGACCAGACTATCCCTCTTCCTCGTGCTGTGCTGATTGCCTCTATCATGGCGGGTTTCCCTATTAATGTGGGGAATGTGATGTATAGGGAAATCACCTCGGTGGGGGTTGAGAGTATTGGGAACTATCCATTTCCCAACACTCTCAGCATGTATTTCCGGGATGCGAAGGTGAAGAAGAAGCCTTATGATGTGGAAGTTTGCCCAGTGTCCCCATTCTCATGGTTCAGCATTCAGGGGCCTGACAACCCAAAGGACAAGAAACACAAGGCATCCACCTCTACCCCGATTGGCCAGTCTGAGGAGCCAGTTGTGGTAGAGTCTGCTGTGGAGCCTTCTACTGAGCTCCCCTCCATCCCAGCTGCCACCATTATTGCTGATGTGTCATCCTCTTCTGCGGGTCCTAGTTCTTCAGCTAGCCCGACGGTCCCTGCTTCCCGGACCAACCCTCTCACAGCACATCAGTTAGCAAAGACTTTGGCCAGTTTGAACAACTGGATTTCAGCTGCGACATCCAAGTTGTCCACATTGGCTACTTCAGTTGAGGCCCAGTCAGCACCAGCAACTGTTCAAACTCCTCAGTCTATTGAGGAACATTGAAGAAGCTCCTGGCCAACCAGGAGAAGATTTAGAGACTCAGGCCACCTTGACTAAGGTGGTAGATTCATATGGCAAAGCTCTGAATGAGCTTGCCAAGGAGCATAAAAAGATGAGAAAGTCAAGGGCATCTAGGGAGTCGGTGAAGGCACTTAGAGCGGATGTGGACAAGCTATTGGCAGATCAAATGCCTTTAGACTTGCTATTTGAGGATGTAGCTCCTCCAGCAGCAGCACCGGAGCCACAGCAGGAGCAGGCATCCCAGCCTCCAAGGAAGAAGAGGAAGCTTCCCCGTACAGAGGGTGTCGTGATTGAGCTTGCAGAGACTCAGGAGATCCCCTCCAGTGATGCACCCGATATTCAGCCGGTCCAGGAGCAGGCCACTATCCCAGCAGCAGAGCAGCAGCAGGCCGAGGACCAGTCTGAGGTCCCCGCCTATACAGAGGATCGGGGGACCACTGAGGATCCCATGGAGACGGACCAGTCCTAGGGAGCTCTTCTATATCCTTTCACTGATTTTTGTGCTTATTTGTGTAGTTGGCATTGGGGACAATGCCAGCTCTTATTCGTGGGGGTGCGCCCTACATTTTTTGGATTATCTGGATGACTGTACATATTAGATTCTCAGTTTATGTTCTGTTGGTTTGATTTTCTAGTTGGTCTGTATATAACTTTACATTTTAGCTACTTTTCTCGTACTTTTTTTTCTCTTTTGGTTACATTTGGTATATTTTCATCCCTCATTGTATATTCTACTCCCCTATTGTACATATTCATTCTGTTTTTCTATTTTCGCAAAATTTTTCATTTTTAGCTTCGTAGATAGGCTGGTAGCCTTTTGTTTTGTTTTTGGCATTTTCAATAAGCCCTTGGTTTTCTTAATGCCACGGTTCTTTCCAAGGGTGGAGTATAGTGCGAACCGGGTGGCTCTTTCCAATGATAGATGGCGTGACAACCTTCTTAAGGGTTTGAGTCCGTTTTTGATTTTTCTTTTGTTTTTGATATTTCGTAGTTAAGCGTACCTCAGGCAAAGCTTCACTTGGGCCTAACACATTTGCCTTCGATCCCATGATCAAAGACATAATGTTGTGTTTAGGATGGTGAAAGTCGTGGCCTTGAGACTCTTGTGTTGACCAAACAATCATCATGTGGTCTTTTTGGACCATTGTGCGCTTGAATCATAACTGAGGTCGTTGTGGGCCCTCGACTCGATGTCTTTAGAAATCCCCTAGTATGTGTGGTGAGGAATCAAATTGTGAGTCCAAGTCCCGATACAATGGTCTAGAACTTGCCCTGAATGTTTGTTGAGGCAAAATCCTAGGTGAAACTTGACTCGAGAAGTGATTATAGACTCTCCTTGATCCCAATGTTAAGTTGAACAATTCAATGGCCTACCAATGAAATGATCCCTACTTAACCCTTTCGAGCCTTGAACTTTTTTTCTTTCAAGAACCAATGTTACAAGCCTATACCCGTTCTAAAAGATACCCTCTCTTGGTACCCAAAATCTTCCCTTGAGTAATGGCAAATGTCTAAGTTTGGGGGAGGAGAGACAAGAAATGAAGCAAAAGTGGTAAAAGGTACGAAAGCGAAAGATAAAGGGAAGCAATGAAAAAGAAAGAAAAGAAAAAGACAAAAAGAAAGAACAATGTGAAAAAGAATAAAAAGGAGATACAAGGGAAACAAAAGTGAAAAAGGCGTAGAAAAAGTAGAAAAAGGAGAAATGATTTGAATTGCATAAGAAAGGGTGACAATGTGTCCCTCTAATCCCTTGAAAAGAAGTGAAATACTCAAATGAGTCAAGAAAGTGTGCCAAAATAAATCAAAGGAAGTGCTTAAGGGAAGATTGAACCCATTTAAACAAAAGCATGTCCTACCCTTACTCAAAAGCCTTCACAATGAATCCGCAAAAGCCCTATATGATCTTGAGTTGAAGGAAACCTACATTAGTGGATACTTACATAACGGGCAAGCATACGGTACCTAGGGCCGGACTTGTGACATTCTTCTTGAGAGAGATGAGTGAAAGTCCATCAACCTCGGTTTGTGTGTCAATACTCTAAAAGGTGAGGTTCGCTTATGGAGAGTTGAGGATGTGTGAGTTTGGGTTCCACAATGACCAAGGTATTTGAGAAAAGTTCTTTGATGAAATGTGTCAACCCTTGACGCTCTTGTGTCACACTTGATCCATAGTTTTCAAAATATAAAATGTGTTAATGATGCATTCGTATTGAGGGCAATTGTTAGTCCCAATTGATGCTTGTTGAGGTTACTTTTGGATAGCTGGAATCACTTGGATGTTCCTTTAAGGGGTGGGTTTTATTTTGATTGCTTGAGGACAAGCAAAGGTTTATGTTTGGGGAGTTGATAAGTAGGATTTTAACGTGTTTTATGCCCCTACTTGCCTATGCTTTGAGTATAAGTTGATACAAAATAATCCCAAAATGCTCACTGGTTGTGCTTGATTGTAGATTTGACCAACAAAGTGACTGAAATGTCAAAGATCGGCTCAAAATGGAGTGAAACCTACTCAAGCATCAAAGGCCAAGTAAAGTGATGAAAAAAGAGCCTAGTGCGGACCGCACAAAAGGTACGCGGCCGCAGTAGGAGATTTAGAGAAGTGCAAATTCAGGACCTTCACCATGCGGCCGCGGTTGGATTTATGCGGCCCGCGTTCAGCTCACGTGGCCGCTCCACTAAATCATGCGACCCGCGCTGGAGAGATTCAGAGAGATGCAAGTTGGGACCAGTACAAGCCACGCGGCCGCGCCCCTAATTGTGCGGTCTGCGCCAGATATCCTGCGGTCGTGCTACACCTTTGTGCGACCCGCTGTCCTCAACTTCAGAGAGTCAAAATTCAAGAGTTCAAGAGCCCGCGCGGCAGCGCTACCTTTTTGCGCGGCCCGCGCTGACCCCGCAGGGGTATTTTGTTGTCCAGTTTTTCCAGCCACTATAAATAGATCTTTTTCCCATTTTTAGGTTAAGTTTTGTATCAGATATTGAGCTGCGCTCGTGAGAACTGAAGTTTTAGCCTATTTTGGCATTTTAGCTAATTTCTCAAGAGATTCTTGTAGTTTCTCTTCAGTAATTAATTATTATGTTTAGTTCTTCTTCTAATTCTTCTGTTTCTTCTTTAATTATGTCTAGCTAAACCCATTATCTAGGGTTGTGGCTTAACCCTAGTGTGGGTAATTGATGGGTGTTGCCATCTAAGGTTAGGATGATATTGGGTGTTTGCTATTTGGGTTAATTTTAGGTTTTAATTAAGGATTGGTGGTTGCAAACACTGATTCTAGCTTTGTGGGTTTAACTCTTCTTGAGAAAGAGAGTCCATGACTCCAAAATTGACCCAACAAGGAATTGGAATGGACCCATGAGAAATGGTAGTCCCAATTAACGGGTTAAATCTCGAGAGAGTAATCACCGTACTTGAACCCTAGTTGCTTGGTCTACTTGGCCTACCCAATTGGTCTCGAGAGAGTCAATTGGGCAAAATCACTCTCTCTACGAAGGGTGTGAGAGTGGGTACAATTGTGCAACGGTTATAGCATAAGCCCCAAATATATCAACTTATCCTTAGTATCATCTACCCGTTAGTTAGCCACCTAGGCAATGCCACGACCCTAGTGCCTTTCTCTATATTAATTACAACTTAGCAATATCTCCGTAGCATAATTTAGCTTCAAACATTAGTCTTATAATAGTAGATATAAAAATCAAAACCAAAGATGTTAGAAGTGACATTGGAAGCACAACCGCAATTCTAGACTAAGCAGACATTACAACTCCACTACTAGCTCCCCGTAGAAAATCGATCCCGAACCACTATTCGGGTAAAAGCTGTTGCAACCCGCTCTTCCTACCTTAGAGTAGTGTTGAGTCGGCTGCGATCAACTTTTTGGCGCCGTTGTCGGGGAGCTTACGGTGTTGACTATCTGTTTGGCTACATTGCAATAAAATTCCTTGACCATGTGCTCGTTGGCATCTATCAAGTCATCTCTAAAATGCTCCCACCCTAATCTGGTATGAAATTGCTTGTGTACATTGGGGAATATGGGCAATAGGTCTCGTGTGATTATGCTCCTCTCTGCAATCAGTTTTCTTTTTGGCCACAATTCTCTGAATTTATGGAAGGCCACTTGGCTAACAAAGCGGTCTTCCCAAACCTCAGCTTTTCTTGTTCGTTCAATACCACCAATCTCGGGCACCCCACTGTCCGGAACCTCATCATCACTATTAGCCCCCCCCCTGCTGCACTCTCCCCAGATACTGAAGCTGTGGGGGAGGTGGAGTATTCGCCGCTTCCCGCTGCTGAGCCATCAGACGACGCAGACTGTATATTTTGTGGAGCTTGGGCTGTAGGTGGAGCTGGGACTGAGGGGGCTTGCCCTGAGTCAGCTGAGATAACCTGAGAAGGTAGGTACTCACTCCCCGACTGGTTGTCATCACTTTCTACTTGCTTTCTTGTTTTCAGTTTTGGTCGGGGAGTGAGTTTTGTTTGTTTCCCTTTTCATCCCCGGGAGGAGTCACCTCGGCTGGGTTGTTTGGCACCTCGTCCTCTTTGTTTTACCATTTTCTGCAAGCAAACATGTCTAACTTTGTTAGTTGAAGCACAGGCAGTGTATAAGTTGATGAAAACAATTGCAGAATATCAGCAGGAAAAATTGCAGAACACATTTCAGAGTAGGTCACCGCGGACCGCACCATCAGGGGTGCGGCCGCATGGGAGGCACCGCGGGCCGCGTGAAAGCGACAGCGGGCCGCACTAAACAAACACCAAAAATAGCACCTCTCTAATTATCACCAACGCGGACCGCGTAAAATGGGGGCACGGCCGCGTTGAGCCAGCGCGGACCGCACAATTAGGGACGCGGCCGCGCTGGAGCAGGTTAACTTTTCAAGCAAGGGGCCACCGCGGACCGCACCATCAGTAGTGCGGCCGCGTCATGGCCATGCGGACCGCAAGAAAATGACCGCGGGCCGCGCTGAGGCTAACGTAGGGACTGAGTTAGGGTTTGACAAATTCATCCATTTTTGTTCAAGTGTTTGAGTCCTAGTTGTCCCTACTCAATTACCCAACATGAAAATCATACCCAGTATCCAAAAGCAACATATAAACTAACCTAATCATTGAATTCAAGAAAAAACGGAAGAACAAAGAAGCTACACTACTGGGAGATAACAAAAATTAAAAATAAACACTAATTAATGATAATTGTAAGAATTGTTACCAGGAATAAGAAGAATGAACGCAGTCTAATGCAAGCACACAAGAACAGTCTCAGAGATGAACAATAGAAATTTAGAGTTTAGGTGTTCAAATTTGCCAAAAGTGTAAAATGAGGCCTTAGGTCCCTATTTATAGAGAACCGTGGGGCCCCGTACTTACCCACCAGCTCGGCCTGAAAATGACCGCGGACCGCTCTGGGTTTAATTTTGAACCTTTGCAGGAAACAGCCCACGCGGACCGCACAATTAGGACGCGGCCGCGTGAGACCATCGCGGACCGCAGTAACATGACCGCGGCCGTGTGAGCAAACTTCAGAGAGCATACATCTTCAGCTCATGCCAGTGCGGACCACACAAAGCCCACCGCAGCCGCACTGGCAACTTCAGAGACTGTGCACTTTTTACATTTTGTTTTATGCTGCTTCAATACAATCCCTGCAACATCTCACAAACAATTAGCTCAAAAATCCTAATCTATAAAGAAAATCAAAGAGAAAGAAAAAGATATGGGTTGCCTACCAAGAAGCGCCTGATTTAACGTCGCGGCACGACGCATGTTACCATCAAATCACTTCAAATGAATGAGTGCCACCATATGGCTGTCATCAAACTTTCCCAAATAATGCTTGACACGATGCCCATTGACCCGGAAAACTTCACCATTCATGTTCTTGAGATCAAGAGCACCAAACGGAGTCACACATACAACTTCAGATGGCCCACTCCACTTTGACTTGAGCTTTCCTGGAAATAACCTCAACTGGGAGTTGAAAAGAAGAACCATATCACCAACCTTAAATTCCTTCCCGCGAGCATATTTGTCATGAAGATACTTCATCTTGTCCTTACACAAGGACGAGCTGGAGTAGGCATGAAATCTAAACTCATTAAGCTCATTAAGTTGCTCAACACGGAGATTCGCTGCAACATCCCATTCCAAGTTCAACTTTCTCAAGGCCCACATAGCTTTGTGCTCCAATTCCACCGGAAGATGGCAAGATTTCCCAAACACCAACCGGTACGGGGACATACCAATTGGGGTCTTGTAAGCCGTCCGGTATGCCCATAAAGCGTCATCCAACTTTTTCGACCAATCGGTCTTATTAGCATTTACCGTCTTGGACAAGATACTCTTTATTTCTCGGTTGGACACTTCCACTTGACCACTGGCTTTAGGATGATAGGGGGTGGTCACTTTGTGATTTACTCCATACTTAGCAAGCAATGAGTCGAAAGCCTTGTTGCAAAAGTGCGATCCCCCATCACTAATGATAGCACGAGGGGTACCAAACCTTGTGAAGATACTCTTTCTCAAGAATGCCACAACACTACGGGCTTCATTGTTGGGCAGAGCCACAACTTCCACCCACTTTGAGACATTGTCCACCGCCACGAGAATATAAGTGTTCCCACAAGAGCTCACGAACGGACCCATGAAATCGATGCCCCAAACATCAAAAATATCCACCTCGAGAATCGTATTGAGAGGCATCTCATCCCTTTTTGAAATTCCGCCGGCCCTTTTGCATGCATCACACCTCTTTACCAAATCACTAGCATCTTTAAACAAAGTCGGCCAATAGAAATCACAACTCAAGATCTTTGAAGCCGTCCTCACCCCTCCATGATGGCCACCATAGGGGAGGAGTGACAAGCCTCCAATATGCTCAATTGTTCACCTTCCGGTACACATCATCTAATCACACCATCCGTGCAAATTTTAAACAAGTACGGATCATCCCAATAAAAATCCAAGCTATCCCGTTTGAGTTTCTTCTTTTGGTTGGAAGAGAGCTCACCCGGGACAACTCTGGTCACAATGAAGTTGGCGATGTCCGCGAACCATGGCATGTCACACATTGACATAGAAAGAAGTTGCTCGTCGGGGAATGCATCATTTATCTCAAGACCGTCACATAGCCTCCCTTCTTCCTCTAGCCGGGACAAATGGTCCGCTACTTGGTTCTCACTTCCCTTTCGGTCCACAATTTCTAAGTCAAATTCTTGAAGGAGTAACACCCACCTCATCAATCTTGCTTTGGAATCCTTTTTGGTCATCAAATATCTAAGGGCGGCATGGTCCGTGTGCCCAATCACCTTGGCCCCCATAAGATAGGGCAGAAATTTCTCCATGGCAAATACAATGGCCAATAACTCCTTCTCCTTCACCGTGTAATTCCGTTTAGCTTCATTCATAGTCTTACTTGCATAATACACGGGATGGAACATTTTGTTAACTCGTTGACCCAACACCGCCCCTACTGCAACATCACACATTAGTTCAAAGGGCAAACTCCAATTAGGTGCGGTTATGATAGGGGTAGTGGTCAACTTATGTTTTAAGAGTTCAAAGGCCTCCATACACTTTTCATCAAAAACAAACTTGGCATCTTTCTCTAGTAGCTTGCACAATGGATTCACAACCTTCGAGAAGTCTTTGATAAACCGCCGGTA
>NW_017676820.1:11348-13848 GCF_001879085.1 Nicotiana attenuata
TCGACCATAGGCCGAAGAGGTATCTGCCATTTCATTAAGTACATCACATGCGTCTTGGTAAGAAAGTTTCATAAAGTCCTCCGGTCAATTGGTTCACAATGCACTGGTTCGTGGTGTTGATGCCCCGATAAAAGGTTTTTTGTATCATCGCCTCGGTCATGTCGTTATTAGGGCACTCCTTCACCATTGTTCTATATCTTTCCCAAATTTCGTGCAAAGGTTCCGTTGGCAATTGTTTGAAAGCTAGAATATCATCCCGAAGAGCCGCCATATGACTTGGAGAAAAGAATTTGGCAATAAATTTGTCCGCCAATTCATCCCATGTGTGGATAGAATGATTTGGAAGCCTTTTTAACCAGTCCAACGCTATACCCCGAAGAGAAAACGGGAAAAGCCTCAATCTCAACGCATCCTCCGACACGTTTGTTTGTTTGCTGCCCCAACATGTATCTACGAACCCCTTCAAGTGCTTGTATGCATTTTGACCGGAGGCGCCCGTAAAATACCCTCTTTGCTCGAGCAAGGTCAACATAACATTTGTGATTTGAAAGTTCCCCGCCCGGATTCGGGGAGGAACAATGGCACTCGCGTACCCTTGATTTGGAAGAACTCTTGGGACTGCTCTTGGCGGTGGCGGAGGAGGTTTTGGAATAGGATTGTTATCATTTGCGTTGTCCTGACGGCCTCTACGTGGAACTTGAGGTGGTTGAACCTCTTCGGGATCAAGATCATCTACCTCCTCCCCCGCATTCACGTTGCCAAGAGGGTCGTTTGCATTGAGAGCCATAGTACCTAAATGATCGACACAAACAAAATTAGTAAACGAGAAGGAAAGAGAAGCAAAACACAAAACGAGCTAAACAGATAGTCAACACCGTATGCTCCCCGGCAACGGCGCCAAAAAGTTGATCACTACCGACTCAACACTACACCAAGGTAGGAAGAGTGGGTTGCAACAGCCTTTACCCGAATAGTGGTTCGGGATCGAATTTCCACAGGGAGCTAGTAATGGAGTTGTATTGTCTGTTTAGTCTAGGATTATAGTTGTGCTTCTAATATCATTTCAAACATCCTTGGTTTTGATTTTTCTATCTACTATTATAAGACCAATGATTGAAGCTAAATTATGCTACGGGAATATTGCTAAGTTGTCATTAATATAGAGAAAGGCACTAGGGTCGTGGCATTGCCTAGGTGGCTAATTAACGGGTAGAAGCTACTAAGGATAGATTGATATATTTGGGGCTTATGCTATAACCGTTGCACAATTGTACCCACTCTCACACCTCTCGGTAGAGAGAGTGATTTTGCCCAATTGACTCTCTCGAGACCAATTGGGTAAGCTAATTAGCCAAGCAACTAGCAATCAAGTAGGGTGATTACTCTCTCGAGATTTAACCCGTTAATTGGGACTACCATTTCTCATGGGTCCATCCCGATTCCTTGTTGGGTCAATTTTGGGGTTATAGACTCTCTTTCTCAAGAAGAGTTGAACCCACCAAGCTAGAATCAGTGTTTGCAACCACTAATCCTTAATTAAAACTTAAAATTAACCCAAATAGCAAACACCCAATATCATTCTAACCTTAGATGGCAATACCCATCAATTACCCACACTAGGGTTGAGCCACAACCCTAGCTGGTGAGTTTAGCTACTCATGCTAGATGCAAAAATTAAAGAAATAGATGAAGAAGTAAACATATTAATTAATTGCAAGGAAGAAAATACAATATTGAAGAGTAAGAATGACAAAAATGGCTAAACTAGGCGTTCTCACGAGCTCAGCAGCTTTAGAAAAACAAAACTTAACCTAAAAATGGTAAAATGTTCTATTTATAGTGGCTGGAAAAACTTGACAAAAATACCCCTGCGGGGTCAGCGCGGACCGCGCAAAAAGGTAGCGCGGCCGCGTTGGCTCTTGAACTCCTGAATTTTAACTATCTGAAGTTGAGGACCGCGGAGCGTCCAAAAGTGCGGAGCGGCCGCAGGAGCTCTGGCGCGGACCGCGTGAGTGTGACCGCGGCCACGTGGCTTGCTCTGGACCCAAACTGGCATCTCTCTGAATCTCTTCACGCGGGCCGCATGACAAAGTGGCGCGGCCGCGTGAGCTGAACGCGGGCCGCATAAATCCAACCGCGGCCGCGTGGTGAAAGTTCTGAATATACACTTCTCTGAGTCTCCTAGTGTGGCCGCGTGCATTTTTGTGCGGTCCGCACTAGGCTCTTTTTCCATCACTTTACTTGGCCTTTGATACTTGAGCAGGTTTCACTCCGTTTTGAGCCGATATTCGACATTTCGTCACTTTGTCACTCAAACCTGCAATCAAGCACAACCTGTGAGCATTCTGGGACTATTTCGTAGCAATTTATACTCAAAGCATAGGCAAGTAGGGGCATAAAACACGTTAAAATCCTACTTATCACCACTCTCCTTCACATATGAAGTATTTCGACTTTTCCTTCATTATCTTTGCTTCCCATGAATTCCCTGCTACACCCA
>NW_017676820.1:18816-38635 GCF_001879085.1 Nicotiana attenuata
ACCTGTATGCCGTGGGTGAGAGTGACTCCCCGGCCTTGAACCTACCTGGCCCGTCTGTCCTAGACCAGAGTGTTCTTGTTCCTGCAGCGGCAGAGGGTGCCACCACCCCTCCCGCCGATATTCCTGATTCTGGCACCGTTCCAGCTCCTGGTCCCGAGGTTTCTGATGCGGACCTTAGAGGAGCCATCCATATGTTGACCCAGTTAGTGGCCGCCTAGGCCCAGAGATCTCATGATGCCCCTGTGTCCTCCAGCGGACAGGGAAATTCTGCCAGTTCCAAAGTTAACTAGTTTTTGCGGCTAGCCCTTCCAGAGTTCTCCGGCACAGACCCAGAGGCCGACCCGCAGGAATTCCTTGCTGAAATGTATAAGATCCTCCGAGTGATGAAAGCTTCAGTGACAGAGGGAGTTGAGTTGGCATCATACAGGTTGAAGGGAGCAGCGTATTCATGGTTCGAGATGTGGGAGGATTCCCGTGGGGAGGGAGGACCTCCGCCCAGATGGGATGAGTTTGTAGATGCGTTCATGGACCAATTCTTGCCTGCTGAGACAATAGCAGCCCGTGCCACTGAGTTTGAGGCCCTCAAGCTGGGTAGCATAAGTGTTTGGGGGTACCACATGGAGTTCGTGAGATTGTCCAAGTATGCTCCTCAGTTAGTGTCGACCATGGCAACTAGAGTTCGGCGATTTGTTCAGGGCCTTAGTCCCTTGGTAGTGAATGAGGCTGCTACAACGGCCTTACACTCGGATATGAACTATGGAAAGATTGTGGGATTCGCTCAGGCCACAGAGGCTAGGAAGTTGAAGATTCGGGCGGAAAGGGAGAATAGCAGCAGGGCCCGATTAGCGGGTCACTCAGGGAGATCAGCTCAGGGGAGAGGGTCGTCAGGGCCGTCCCAGTCATATGCTCAGTCCTCAGCGAGCGCACCGCCATCTCTGCACAGTTATCAGCAGAGCAACCGCATGAGACCAGGTTCAGACAGTAGGAGACCCCATCAGTCCGGTCGTTCAGGAGGGAGATCACAGCAGCAGGGGAGGGCTCCATGCCCCAAGTGTGGGAGATTTCATACAGAGACTTGCTACTTGGATATCCCGGTGTGTTTCAGATGCGGGGTGAGAGGTCATATTCAGCGAGACTGTCGTGTGCCCAGTCAGGGCATGGGTAGGGGATCTGCTCAGTCGTCCGGTTCTTCAGTCGCCACATCATCTGTGCGTCCTCCAGCCCCAGCAGGACGTGGTACAGTTAGGGGTGGAGCTCGTGGTAGAGGTGGACCCAGCCGGTTCTATGCTTTGAGTGGTCGCCAGAGTGCAGAGGCTTCTCCAGATGTGGTTACAGGTATCTTGTCTGTTCAGGCCATTGATTGTTATGCTCTTATTGATCCGGGGTCCTCTTTGTCTTATGTCACCCCATTCATTGCTTCAAGCTTTGGGATAGGACCCGAACGACTTCATAAGCCGTTCTCTGTATCGACTCCGGTTGGTGATTCTATTACAGCCGCGCGAGTTTATAGGAATTGTGTTGTCACGGTATGTGGTCGCGTTACCACGGCTGAGCTTATCGAGCTTGGAATGGTGGATTTTGATGTGATTATGGGGATGGACTGGCTTTATTCGTGCTATGCTAAACTTGACTGTCGAACGAGAGTCATGAGACGCGAGTTCCCTAATGAGCCGGTTATCGAGTGGAAAGGGAATGATGTGGTGCCGAAGGGTAGGTTTATTTCCTACCTTAAGGCTTCAAAGATGATTAAGAAGGGATGTATCTATCATTTGGTCCGGGTGGCGGACACCACTTCAGAAGTGTCTACCCCCGAGTCCGTGCCAGTCGTGAATGAGTTTCTCGAAGTGTTTCCGGACGAGCTTCCAGGGATTTCGCCAGATAGGGAGATTGATTTTGGGATTGATGTATTGCCAGATACGCAGCCAATATCTATTCCACCATTCAGAATGGCTCCAGCGGAGTTAAGGGAGTTAAAGGAGTAGCTGAAGGATTTATTAGAAAAGGGGTTCATACGGCCGAGTGTGTCGCCGTGGGGTGCTCCGGTTCTGTTTGTCAGGAAGAAGGATGGGTCGCTCCTGATGTGTATTGATTATCGATAGCTCAACAAAGTCACCATCAAGAATAAATATCCTCTGCCTCGAATAGATGATTTGTTCGACCAATTGCAAGGTTCAAGGTTCTTCTCAAAAATTGATCTACGGTCCGGGTATCACCAATTGAAGATTAGGGAGCAGGATATTCCCAAGACCGCTTTCAGAACTCGCTATGGTCACTTTGAATTCATGGTCATGTCTTTTGGGCTAACCAACGCCCCGACAGACTTTATAGATCTTATGAATCGTGTCTTCAAGCCATTTCTAGACTCCTTCGTGATTGTTTTTATTGACGACATCCTTGTTTATTCGCGGAACCGGGAGGATCATGCCGGTCACCTCAGGGCAGTTCTGTAGACTCTTCATCAACACCAGTTGTATGCTAAATTTTCAAAATGTGAGTTTTGGTTGGAGTCCATTGCCTTTTTGGGTCATGTTGTTTCTAGTGATGGGATTCAGGTAGACCCCCAGAAGATTGCAGCAGTAAAAGATTGGCCTAGACCCACGACCCCGACGGAGATTCGTAGCTTCTTGGGTTTAGCAGGGTATTATCGGATGTTTGTGGAGGGATTCTTTGCCGTCGCCTCCCCATCGACTAAGTTGACGCAGAAAGCCGTTAAGTTCCCATGGTCCGACGCTTGTGAGAAAAGTTTTCAGGAACTGAAGTCAAGGTTGACCTCGGCACCAATATTGACCTTGTCGGAAGGCACGGAAGGATTTGTGGTTTATTACGATACCTCCAGGGTTGGTTTGGGGTGTGTGTTGATGCAACATGGGAAAGTTATAGCGTATGCTTCGAGGCAGCTCAAGAATCACGAGAAGAATTAGCCGACACATGATTTGGAGCTTGCGGAAGTTGTGTTTGCTTTGAAAATATAGCGGCATTATCTTTATGGGGTCCATGTGGATGTGTTCTTAGACCACAAGAGTCTCCAATATTTGTTCAAGCAGAAGAAATTGAAGTTAAGGTAGCGACGGTGGTTAGAATTTCAAGGATTATGATATGAACATTTTGTACCATCCAGGGAAGGCGAACGTGGTGGCCAACACTCTCAGTCGGAAATCTATGGGTAGTTTGGCTCATTTGGGAGTGGATCAAAGGCCATTGGCTCGGGAGGTTTATCAATTGGCCAGTCTAGGGGTTTATATTTCGACATCAGACGAGGGGAATGTTATGGTACATAATAGAGCAGAATCGTCACTCGTAGCGGAAGTCAAGGAAAAGCAGTTTATCGATCCAGCATTGGCTCAAATGAAGGAAGCAGTTTTGACTAACAAGACTTCGGCATTTTCACTCGGCAGCGAGGATGGTGTATTGCGGTGTCAAGGTAGGCTGTGTGTTCCGGATATGGATAAGCTTTGGGAGAGGGTAATGGCGGAGGCTCATAATTCTAGGTATTCCGTGCATCCACGTTCTACGAAAATGTATCATGACCTCAAGGAGATTTATTGGTGGAACGGTATGAAGAGTGGTGTGGCGGACTTTGTATCTAAATGTCCGAATTGTCAGCAAGTGAAGGCTGAGCATCAGCGGCCCGGTGGGTTAACTCAGCTTATGGAAATACTAGTGTGGAAATGGGAGATGATCAACATGGATTTCATGGTAGGATTACCTCGCACTCAGCGCAAGTTCGACTCAATTTGGGTAATAGTGGATCGACTCACCAAATCAGCTCACTTCATGCCAGTCAAGTCCAACGATACTGCAGAACAATATGCTAAGTTGTATATCAAGGAGATAGTAAGGCTTCATGGCACTCCACTTTCTATTATCTCGGATCGAGGGGCCCAGTTCACAGCTAATTTTTGGAAGAAATTTCAGATGGGTTTGGGTACTCAGGTGAATCTCAGCACAGCTTTCCATCCACAGACTGATGGTCAAGCGGAGCGGACTATTCAGACGCTTGAAGATATGTTGCGGGCTTGTGTCTTGGATTTCAAAGGTAATTGGGATGATCACTTGCCACTTATAGAATTTGCATACAATAACAGCTTTCATGCTAGCATTCAAATGGCCCCATTTGAGGCATTGTACGGAAGGAGGTGCAGGTCTCCGATCGGATGTTTTAAAGTGGGTGAAGCAGAATTAATAGGACCGAATCTTGTGCACCAGGCTATGGAGAAAGTTAAAGTCATTTAGGAAAGGATGACAATTGGTCAGAGTCGCCATAAATCCTATGCGGACGTTCGTCAAAGAGAATTGGAATTTCAAGTTGATGATTGGGTGTTCTTGAGGGTATCTCCTATGAAGGGAGTCATGCGATTCGGGAAGAAAGGTAAGTTGAATCCAAGGTACGTCGGGCCGTACCAGATCGTTCAAAGGGTAGGGCAGGTGGCCTATAGGTTGGAATTGCCTCCTGAAATGTCATTAGTGCACCCGATGTTCCATGTGTCTATGTTGAAGAAAGTAGTTGGAGATCCGTCCACTATCGTGCAAGTCGAGACTATCAAGGTTAATGAAGAGCTATCGTATGAAGAAGTTTCGGTTGCCATTCTTGATAGACAAGACCGTAAGTTGAGAAATAAGGAAGTTCCCTCAGTTAAGGTGTTGTGGCAAAGTCAACAAGTTGAGGAGGCTACATGGGAAGCGGAGAAGGAAATGAAAGAGAAATATCCCCATCTGTTTGATCAAGTCTAGAAGAAATTATGTGGCCTTTCTATCTCTAAAACAACTATCACTGTGTCCGAATTGGTTCCTTCCTAAATGCTTGTGAAGTCCCTCTAGTTGTGTAAGACTTATAGGTGTTGTGATTGTTTTTAGTCATGCGAACATCTCTTTGGTAAATGAAAATTTTACAAAGAACTCTTGTGATAAGTAATCAATTAATGGTTGTATATATTAGTAATGAATTATTTGTATGCATGTAGCATGTTGATATGGCTAAATTATGTGAAACTCATTGAAATAACTGATTCATAATCAAAATGTATCAAGTGATCAAATGTGTGCAATTGTTAAGGTAGGAAATTGTATGACAGTTATAGGGATGGTTGTAATTCTGTTATGGTGTTTGGAATTTGTGTTTCGGGGGCCCTCTGTCAGGTAGAGATGTCCAAATTACAAAGGAAACTCTGGCAAATTTTTTTTAAAAATATGGGAAATAGTGAAAAGTATAGGAATCTGCGTAACATGTTTTCAAAACCAACTGGTCTTTGAAATACTGAAAAGTTTGAAATAGGTCCTCATTCGGGGACGAATGATTTTAAGTGGGGGAGGATGTGAGGCCCCGTAAAAAATTTTGGCTCAAAACCTAGTATCTTGTGGTGTCGACTCCGAATATGTGTTAGGAATGCGTAGAATTCTTCGCGGCGAGCCCTTGGTATTGATCTAAGCTTGTCAAAATCAAAAGAATCAATTTTTCCAGAAAATGCCATTCTGCGGCACAGAATGCGGTCGCAGATCTAGTATGTGGACCGCATTCCTACCGCAGAGTGAAACAGAAGAGTTGTCAAAATTAATGTTGAAAATACGGTCTATTATGCGATCGCATAACCAATATGCGGACCGCATAATCGTCGCATAAGTTCCTCAAGGATTTGTGAAGGTCAGTTCTGCGGTGCACAATGCGACCGCATAACAGGAATGCAGACCACATTCCTGTCGCAAACCCAAACAGACTCCTCAGAGTTTTGGGGGCACTTCTGCGGTCCAATCTGCGGACCGCATTTCGGTTCTGCAATCGCAGAATGCGACCGCAGATCTTGCTCGGGCTTCTATTTTTCTAAATTTTAAAACCCGAACCCTTTGAAATAAAACACCCATCCCCCTTATTCTTTAACGATCTTCTGCAGAAAATAAGAGAGAGGAAGAGAGGGTCTTGAGAGAGAAAGTCATCTTCTCCAAAATTTGATTCTTCAAAACTATCTGGGCCGGAAAATTTCAAGCTTATCTTCATCCCCCTTTTCTTGGAGGTAAAATCCCTAACCCTTTTCATTGAATTTAGGGTTTAAATTAAGGGGGGGGGGGGTCTCATGCATTGGTTCTTGAAATAATGGTTGAACTCATACATGCATGCCTTTCTATAACCTAAAATCTAGTAGGAGTAGTTGGGTGGGAGAAAAGACTTGTACAAAGAAGGGACTGATAACCTAGATAAGTTTGAGAAGCATTTGAACCCCAATTCTATGTTATGTGTATTAAATTGTGCACTAGATTGACGTTGCTAGATTATTTGGTGAATTGGCAATAGAAGTTAAAAGGGAATTCGGCCCCAGGTATGTATGGCTAACTTTGATCTTTGTAAAATCACCTTGCTTGGTGTTCAATATTTGGTACGTGTTGTCTACGTGGGTTATTTGTGAAGTTAAACTCTTGCTAGTAATATGTGTGTACTTGTGTGAACCATTTGTGAATTCATGTAAATATTGTGCCTTAAACGTTGTTGGTTAAGACGCCCGATATGATTGTGCAAGTAAAGGGCAATAAACCAAGTTGTGATTGCGAATGTGTTATGTGGTAAGAACTGTGGAATAAATGATGGAAAGGAATCGAGATTGATGAAATTGAGATAACTGTGGTAACATCCTTTGTGGCTAGTTGTGGAAAATTATTGTTGTGATTTAAATGGTACAACGGGTTGTTGAAAAAGATGGAAATGGCATTGATAGTCATATAAACCCAGTGTGAGTTGTGTTGTTGTTCCTTGAGATGTGTTGTCGTTGTTATTGGGATTTGTTGTTGTAGTTCCTGAAACTTGTTGCTGTTCTCCTTGTAAATTGTCATTGCTGTGGTATTGTTTGTGAATTGTGATTGCTCGGTGGGATCGGGTTGCGCGCCGCAACACGAAGTAATAAGGTGTGGGTTGTGGTGATAAGGGTGGCCGAGATAATAAGGGTGGCCGAGGTAATAAGGGTGGAAAGTGATCGAAATCACTATTGAAATGAAAGTATGAACAAATTTTGATATTATTGATGTGGAAATGTGGAAGGGGAAAACATGAGAGATTGTAAACTTGTTTTGCTTGATTGTTCCTTCTTTGTGTATTTGATTGTTATTTCTATTACGATTACATACTTGCTTATAAATTGTGAAATTATTGATGTGGAAGTGTGGAAGAGGAAGCGGGAGGGATTGTATACTTGTTCGGCTTAGTTGTTCCCTCTTTGTTGATTTGATTGTTGTTTTTATTACTGCTATATACTTGTTTATGGTTCGAGTTTACTTGGAGCAAGGTTTGTTCATGCATACCAGTACAATTCAAATGTACTGACGTCCCTTTTGCCGGGGGCGCTACATTCATGTTATGATTGTAGGTGGATCCGTAGCAGGTACTCCAGTCCACCGATCGTAGCTCCCCTACGTCCTCAATCAGCTTTTTTGGTGAGCCCCTTTCCTCTCGGGGCCCTGCGTGGCTCAGGCCGCTTGTTTCCGGAGTTTTATTTTGACTTTTTTTGTGTAAGGTATAGCTGGAGCCTTGTTACCGGCAAATACTACATTATCCTGTTGTACTTTTAGAGGCTCCGTGGACAGTAGATGTGGGTTAAGAACTTGTGTAAATCTATGTTCATGTGTTAGGCAAAGAATTTGTAATTTCATTAACTATTATGTACGTATATATGTGTTGCAAAAAAGTGTTCTAAGTTAATTATATGGCTAACTCTTGGAATATTGAGTAAGGAAAACATGGGGTAACACGTGGGTTAGGAAAGGCACCCAGGTCCGCTTGACTGGGGCGTCGGGCGCCGGTCATGTCCCTCGAATTTGGGGCGTGACAAGAACTAGGGCTTGGAATTTTGGATTTTGATTTGGGATTTGAAGGGTCATTTCTGGACGGATTTTGATGTTTTTGGTATGTATGAACTCGTGGGGAGATAAGGAACCTATTGGTGTAAAAAATTTTGAGTTTCGAGAAGTGAGCCCGGGGCTCGGGTTTTGCTAATTTCGGGATTTGTGCCCTTTATTGATTGTTTTCGCTTGGGCTTTGTTGCCATAGCATATTTTGATGCCCTCGTTTTGATTTTGGATAGATTCGATGCGCATGGAGGCCGATTCGAGGGGCAAAGGCGTCGCGAGCTAGAGATATAGCCGGTTCGAGGTGAGTAATGATTGTAAATGATGTTCTGAGGGTTTGAAACCCCGGATTGCACATCGTGGTGCTATATTGAGGTGAGGCACATGCTTGATGACGAGCGTGAGGTAGTGAACTATTGGGGACTATGACTTAGTCTGTCTCGATTGATGATTTTTCCGTGTATTTGACTGAAATCTATTTGCTATTATTATTATTTGGGTTGAATGCCATATTTGGGCTCCGTACCAATTATTTTAACTCTTCGAGGATTTTTGTTGATATTTCCTCACTATTTTGACTTTATACTTGAACTCGGTCATGTTATTTTCCACTGTTTTCAAAACTCAGCCATGTTCACTCAGTTTTAATACTCAATTGATATTTAAATGATGTTTTGGGCTGAGAAACACGATTTTACTGTCGCCCGATGGGCTTATGTGATTTTTGACTGAGTAAGGCCGAGGGCCTGTGTTGTGAGGATATCTTTTGGGTTGGGCTGCACGCCGCAACGGTGATACACTGATTTTGATTACGAGTCCGAGGGCTTGAGATTGTACGCCACGAGGTGGCTTGATATTGATATGAGGCCGAGAGCCTGTTTATGATGCCACGAGATGGCTTGATATTGCGCTTGGGCCGTAAGGGGCCCCTCCAGGAGTCTGCACACCCCCAGTGAGCGCGGGTACCCATTGTGATGTGAGATATAGCCCGAAGGGCTGGTATTGTTCTATGTGATTGCCCGAGGGGTTGTTATTGTTCTATGTGATTGCCCGAGGGGCTGGTACTGTTCTGAGATATTGCCCGAGGGGTGGATTTGTTGACATTGTGCCCGAGGGGCGAACCTTATGTGCTTATCTTTCTTATTTGCCTGTCATTTACCTGTTTAATTGTGTAGTTGTGCCCGAGGGGCGGATTTTCTGTGCTTATCTGCACTAATTGTTTTGCATTCATTTGCGTAACTATTGAAAAGGTCATTGATAAAGAAGTTTAAACTAAGCTAAGAGATTTTAAGAGATTTTACAGCTTCATTGCTTCTTACTGGTTTTGTACCACTTCTATACAGCATGTTGATGCACTTTTCGTGATTTCTTACCATTCAGACTTTAGTTATGATTATTACTCACTGAGTTGGAGTACTCACTTTACTCCATGCACCTTGTGTGCAGATTCAGGTATTTCAGCACCCGATAGCTGGTATTGGCTGAGCTGAGGCAGAGTCATTGGAGTTCTAGCGAGGTAGCTGCCCGACGTCTGCAGCACAGCTTTACTCCCTCTTGATGTCATTAGACTATTCTAGTCTATTTTCCAGAATTTCGTCGTATTTCAGACCTTTAGTAGGTGCTTGTGACTTGTGACATCCCGATGTCAGGCTATATTCATTTCCGCACTTATTTTATTTTTCTAAGTTTATACTTGTTGGGGATTTATCCTTAAACATGACTTAAATTGATTTATTTGACTGTTAAAACTAAATTTTGGAATTGTGTCGGCGGCCGGGTCCGGTTTGGGGTCATGACAAGTTGGTATCAGAGCCTAGGTTACATAGGTCTACGAGTCATGAGCAGGTTTAGTAGAGTCTCGCGGATTGGTACGGAGACGTCTGTATTTATCCTCGAGAGGCTGCAGAACCTTTAGGAAAAACTTCACATTCTTGAATTCTTGTCGTGCGTCCTTGATTCAGCTTGAAAAGTAACTCTTGAAATTATTTCCACGCGTTCATATGCGCGCATAAGCGCTTGGTATCAAATGTGCATCGATGGCTTGTGATTCCCTGATCGAGGGGCGAGATGTGATCTCTGAGTGTTTGACATTGGGCCAATCTGGAGGACTTGAGGCCGGATTTTTACCTATAGCTTGAGCACCGAGGTGCTGATTATGTGAGCCATGTTTTTGAACTTATATATTCGGTAGTACCCCTATTAGTAGAAGTGATGGCTGGATGACTATGTAGTGAGTATGTTAGTACTGCGAGATGTATCCATATGATTTGGAAATGACGAGAAGGGTCTGCTGGAGGATAGAAGAACTATTAGGTGCTTGAATTCCATCTTGATTCGAGGTATAGCCCCGAGTTATGGGCGTGTGAAGAATCTTTTCATGTTTCCCAGTTGGGAGTGAAGTAAATTTCATGTTGTGGTATGAGTTCAGACTCAGGAAGACTAAGTGACTGCGTAAAGTTTATGACGGTGGGAGGTATGTGGAAAGGTTAGTTCGAGGCGAAGCAGGTGGGTTATCTCCTGCGGAGTGTTCGAAAGTTTGTGCGATATTTATGTTGTCTGTTAGAAGATCTCATTTGCAAGTGAAAGATATGTGTTGTAATTTAAATTAGGTCGCTTAAGAGAGTGGGTGTAACTATTGCGAGAGTGAATGCGAGATTTGCAGAAGATTCAAGGTACCAGATGGTCTGTGTTTCACGAGCTTATGAAGGATCGAGTTTAATCTCACTATGGTATTATGGCAGCAATAGAGTATATGCGTTATGAGTTATTGAGTGTGTTTTAATCTATGGCTTCGAGCCAAGTGGGGGAGTCTGCTGTTGACTGGTTGATTGCATGGTTATGTGCTGTGTCGGTTCTAGTTTGAGGCGTTCGGGTGAAATAGTTATGGATGGCGGAGATTGAGACCGAGGATGGCTCGAGTAAAGGAAAATTCTTAACAAAGGTTATAGGATGCTTCACAGGTGTGTGAGAATCACGGGATGTCTTGAGTCATTGTTGGTAAAGGATGCTCGGTGCATAGAGCAGGAAGTTGCTTGGTTGTAATGGAATAATGTCATATTCGGCGGTGTCAGAGTGCTAATGAGGCACGAGTTGTTCTGTTCGTTTGATAAGGCTAATTGCAGTTTGAGTAGGGTGGATAACTCTCGAGAATGGTTCTAATGGGTTCAAGATTTTACATGTAACAGTTGGGTATCTTCAAGTTGTATATGTGGCTAGAAACTGAGTTTTCATTGGAAGATGTCAAGACTTGTGGTATTCTCTATATTAATTATGGGATCCTATGTATCAGTATCAGGAAGGTAAAGGTAACGGATTTAGATTCGCATGAAGTCTCTTCAGAGTAAAGCATTTTGAACGTGGTGCTCTTGGGAATATCTGAGAAAGTATTCAGCGGCTTATGAGCCTTAGACGGTGTGGCTTTATGCTTGGGTCCCGTGTGGTAAGTCTGGGTTAAGCAATTGTGATGTTATAGCAAGAAGGAGCATCAAGTTGAAGGTAAATCAGAAGGAAACTCGGATAGATGGGATAGCTTGGTAGTAGGCCGAGTCGGTATAGTAAGGATATGACTAGTTCTTTGGATGCTTACAGGGTAATGAGTTTCTACATGTGTTTCGCGGCAATTCTCTTGGGTTTAGTGACCTGCGTAGCTCGGCCGAGTTAGAAGGATTCAGTCCTGATGGTTTAATTTTGTGCATATGGAAATTCGGAGAATCCCTGACGATTTCTACCGATGAGATATGTATATTTTCTATGAGCATGGGGAGCATGGGATGCATAGTGGTTTTCTTCTAGATGGGATCAACGGAAAGTTCTTGGTTAGTGGAGTACATAGTTTCTTGTGGCTCGGAAGAGATATGAAGTTCTCACGTTATCCCAAGATGGTATGCTATATGCGGTATGTTGTGGAGGATTGAGATTGCGTGTGTAAGGTTGCGGTTTAGTTCTGAAAGGAAGGTCATAAAACTCTTAGTCAGCAGGCAGCTTCAGATAAGTAGAGGAACGAGCTTCAGATGATTTGGGAGATGATCTTCAGATGATTAAGGGAATGGTGTTGCTAATCGGGGTGATTTGACGAGGGTATATGTTTCAGAAGAAGGCAATATGATTAAGTTGATGGTATTTCGGTCGTATTGCGGCAATTTCTTGTTAGATCGGCTGCTAATATTCAGGCAGCGCTGTTGGCCATGCAGGGAATGCCACAGACTGAGTGGCGAGGTTCGATGGATTATGTTCTTGGTAGAGTGGTTTCATATTTTGAAGACCCAGCGGAATGCTGGGAAGGATTGTCTTCCTTATTTGGGTTCTCATGAAGGATGTCAGTGCAGAGGCTCCTCATATTGATTTAGTTCCAGTGGTGAGGGACTTTTCGGATGTGTTTCTTGTGGCCGGGCATGTCGCCAGGCAAAGTTGTTGATTTCGGTATCGATTTGATGCCGGGCACCGTATTGTATGGCCCCGGAAGAGTTAAAGGAGTTGAAGAAGCAGCTTCAGGATTTCCTTGATAAGGAGTTCGTTGGCAGGCCAATGTGGATGCATGTTCTAACTTGAGTCGGTTTGGTTGGCTCTAAATTGTATTGTTGAGGGTTGTGTTGATTCGATTGTTATTGAGCTTATTAGTAATCTGGGGAGATCTTTGAGTTACCTTTCTGTGTTGCGAGGTGTTACAATTTGTGGGTTATAGGCACATATGGTGCGGTTCTATTAGGGTTTCATAGCGGAAGTCGAGCGGGAGAGTAATTGGGTGTTGCTCGGTGAATGGCGTATCGATTATGTCCTTTCGAGTTGGTGTGGTGTATGTTATTTGCTTCACCATGGGTATGATGATTTGCTTTGGTTCCAGACATCAAATTGCGCGTAGTTGTCGATTTCGAGCAAAGTGACGTGAGGTGTTTCATGTAGAGCAATGTTTGGATAGGATCGCGCATCGCAGCGAAGTTATGTGGGGGTATGACCTTGCGTGTTAGATTCGTGTGTTCTGTTCCTATGATGTGAGACGGGTTCTCAGCCTTGTGTTGTGGTGGTACTGGTGAGCTTAAGGTACAGCTCTTTCATTTGAGTCACTTTTCATGATTTGAGTATGTTCGGACTGTTACTTATTGGTGCGCATATTGCGCGAGTTGTGGCTTTATCCTGTATTGAGGTGTCATGAGGATTAGACGAGATCGTTGGGATCATTAATGAATACGAACGGATTCGATTTCAGCATGTTGGAAGGATAATATCGAGGTACAGCTCAGAAATTTGCTATGGTCTTTGCCAACGGAGAAGTGGCTTCATGAATTGTTGATCTGAGAAATGATTATGGCTTATTGCGTGTTTCATTTACCATTGGCAGTATATGAAAGTGATGGAATGAGACTTTAGTTGATAAGAGGTTTTCTATCGATATTCGGTGGTTGTGTGCAGCTGCTGTGATTAGAAGTTATCGCTACCAGTGTTAAAGTTATGTGGTATATCATGTAATTGCACCTGAGGTTACAGATATGGTTTGTTACAGCTTGTTCGGACTTATTCACAGTATAAATGTGAGATTCTGATGGTATTGATAATTTTAGAAGTGGAAATGTGGTTCTATGGTTTATGGGCTAGATTGGATTGTGAAATTTCAGTTACAATGTGTTATCGGACCTATATGAGATAGGGTGACGTGGGATCACCCACGGGTATATGCGTGGTAAGGTTATTCGGCGATTGGTTGGCTTTTGGAACAACTCTGGGCACGTTCGAGGACGAACATATGTTTAATTGGGGGAGGATGTAATGACCCGACCGGTCGTTTAGAGCTTTTGCACTTTGCTCGCCAGTTCTCGGGCATGACTTGCCCCGTGTGGTGTATTATGACTTATGTAAATCGTTGGTTTTGGTTTCAGGCTAATCAGAATGAATTTGGAAGAACAGTTATCACTTTAAAGCTTAAAATTTGAAAGATTTGACTTGTTTGTATATGATCTCGGATCGGAATTTTTACAATTTGGTTAGCTCTGTTAGGTGATTTGGGACTTAGGAGCGTGATCGGAATGCATTTTGGAGGTCCGTGGAAGGTTTGGGCTTGAATTGGCGAAATTAAGATTTTGGCATTTTCCGGTTGATAGGTGAGATTTTGATATAGGTCGGAATGAAATTCCGGAAGTTGCAGTAGTTTCGTTATGTCATTTGGGATGTGTGTGCAAAATTTCAGGTTATTCGGACATGGTTTGGTTGGGTTTTTGATCAAAAGCGAAATTTGGAAGTTTTTAGAAACTTAGGCTTGAATCCGAGGTGTTTTGGTTGATTTAGTGTTGTTTGAAGTGTATTGATGATTTGAACAAATTTAAATAAGGTATTAGGATATTTTGGTGCCTTTGGTTGAGGTCCTCGGGGCCTTGGGTGAGTTTCGGATGGTCAATCAGACCATTTTAGAGTTCAGAAAATTGCAGAAAAATCTGTCCAGCAGTTGCAGACATTTTGGTCTTCGCGTTCGTGAGTGGATCCTCGCGTTCGCGAAGGGTCAGGAAGGGAGGCGTCAGGTTTGGCCTTCGCGTTCACAAAGGGGAGTCGCGTTCGCGAAGGGTTGTGATTTGAGGCATCGCGTTCGCGAGAGGCCAGGCCGCATTCGCGTAGGGTCTTTTTGGATCAGTTGGTTTGGGGTCAGGTGTTCATCGCGTTCGGGGAAGAGTGAGCGCGTTCGCGAAGGGTAAGGATGAGGAAAGCATCGCGTTCGCGATGTTCATGTCGCGTTCGCATAAAGGAAAAGCTGGTCAAAGTAAGTTTGTGCTTCGCGAACGTGAGGGTTTGACCGCGTTCGCGAAGAAGGAAAGTTAGGCCTGGGCAGAATGTTTTTAAGTCGTCTTGTCCGCGATTTTGGATCTCTTTTCACCCATAGTTGATCATTTTGAGAGCTTTTTGAAGGAGATTAAAGAGGGATTCAAGAGGAAACAATTTGAGGTAAGATTTTTGGACTTAAAACTCGATTCTATTGTGAATTTCACCTAGAAAATCATGAAAACTAAGCCTAAAAATTAAAGAACTAGGGCTTGGAATTTTGGATTTTGATTTGGGATTTGAAGGGTTATTTGTGGACGAATTTTGATGTTTTTGGTATGTATGAACTCGTGGGGAGATAAGGAACCTATTGGTGTAAAAATTTCTGAGTTTCGAGAAGTGGGCCCGGGGCTCGGGTTTTGCTAATTTCGGGATTTGTGCCCTTTATTGATTGTTTTCGCTTGGGCTTTGTTCCCTTAGCATATTTTGATGCCCTCGTTCTGATTTTGGATAGATTCGACGCGCGTGGAGGCCGATTCGAGGGGCAAAGGCGTCGCGAGCTAGAGATTTAGCATGTTCGAGGTGAGTAATGATTGTAAATGATGTTCTGAGGGTTTGAAACCCCGAATTGCACATCGTGGTGCTATATTGAGGTGAGGCACATGCTTGATGACGAGCGTGAGGTCGTGCACTATTGGGGACTATGACTTGGTCTGTCCCGATTGATGATTTTTCCGTGTATTTGTCTGAAATCTATTTGCTATCATTATTATTTGGGTTGAATGCCATATTCGGGCTTCGTACCAATTATTTGAACTCTTCGGGGATTTTTGTTGATATTTCCTCACTGTTTTGACTTTATACTTGAACACAGTCATGTTATTTTCCACTGTTTTCAAAGCTCAGCCATGTTCACTCAGTTTTAATACTCAATTGATATTTAAATGATGTTTTGGGCTGAGAAACACTGTTTTACTATCGCCCGAGTGGCTTATGTGATTTTTGACTGAGTAAGGCCGATGGCCTATGTTGTGAGGATATCTTTTGGGTTGGGCTGTACGCCGCAGCGGTGATACACTGATTTTAATTACGAGGCTGAGGGCTTGATATTGTATGTCACGATGTGGCTTGATATTGATATGAGGCCGAGAGCCTGCTAATGATGCCACGAGATGGCTTGATATTGCGCTTGCGCCGTAAGGGGCCCCTCCAGGAGTCTTCACACCCCCAGTGAGCGCGAGTACCCATTGTGATGTGAGATATAGCCCGAGGGGCTGGTATTATTCTATGTGATTGCCCGATGGGCTGTTATTGTTCTATGTAATTGCCCGAGAGGCTTGTACTGTTCTGAGATATTGCCCAAGGGGCGGATTTGTTGACATTGTGCCTGAGGGGCGAACCTTATGTGCTTATCTTTCTTATTTGCCTGTCATTTACATGTTTAATTGTGTAGTTGTGCCCGAGAGGCGGATTTTCTGTGCTTATCTGCACTAACTGTTTTGCATTCATTTGCGTAACTGTTGAAAAGGTCATTGATAAAGAAGTTTAAACTGAGCTAAGAGATTTTATGAGATTTTACAACTCCATTGCTTCTTACTGGTTTTGTACTATTTCTATACAGCATATTGATGCACTTTTCGTGATTTCTTACCATTCAGACTTTAGTTATGATTATTACTCACTGAGTTGGAGTACTCACTTTGCTCCCTGCACCTTGTGTGCAGATTCAGGTATTTCAGCACCCGGTAGCGGGTATTGGCTGAGCTGAGGCAGAGTCATTGGAGTTTTAGCGAGGTAGCTGCCCGACGTCCGCAGCACAGCTTTACTCCCTCTTGATGTCATTAGACTATTCTAGTATATTTTCTAGAATTTCGTCGTATTTCAGACCTTTAGTAGGTGCTCGTGACTTGTGACACCCCGATGTCAGGCTGTATTCATTTCCGCACTTATTTATTTTGCTATGTTTATACTTGTTGGGGATTTATCCTTAAATATGACTTAAATTGATTTATTTGCCTGTTAAAACTGAATTTTGGAATTGTGTCGTGTCACGACCCAATTCCCAACCTGGTCGTGATGGCGCCTCTCGTGAAGACAAGGCCAGCCAACTAACCCAAATCCTTTCATTAACAATTATCAAACATAAATAAATAGAAAATACAACTTAATGGCATTTAAAATTTGTTAATTTCTACCCGACCGGGGTGTCACAAGTCACGAGCATCTAAAGAAACCTGAACACAACTACAGGGCCAATAATAATATATAAAGAAAAATTCTGGAAAATCAAAAGACAACATCCAGTGCCGCGAACGCTGGCGGTAACCTTGCTCAGCTACAATAGCCCTACCTTCAATCAGCTAATAACCCGCTACCGGGTAATAAGAGTAAATAATAACTGAGAGGCAAGAAATCACGTAAGAGCACTCCATCACGCTATATAGGACAGTACAACTCTCTCAGAAAAACAATGAAACCGTGAAAATCCTTTAGAAAATATCTGACTCAGTTTAAAACATCTTTTGAAAACATCTTTTTCCAACAATCGAGCAAATGAATGCGTAATCAGATAGTGCAAGTCCGCACATAAGTCAGCCCCTCGGGCACAGCACTCCACAAACAATTAACACCAGGGCGTCTGGTAAGCAGTACAAGAAGTAGCATGGATGCCAATGATATGAGAGTGCTGAATGTCATGACACGTAGTACAAACAGGAACCAATGCATGAATGCAATGCAATGCATATGACCGCTGCGGCGTGCAGCCCGATCCATCTGGGTACCCGCGCTCACTGTGGGGGTTCAGACTCCGGAGGGGCTCCTACAGCCCAAGCGCAATATCATCATAGCATCACTGCGGCGTGCAGCCCGATCCATCCTCAGTCCAGAACATGCAAATGAGCCACTCGGGCAATGTCAGGTAATAGTTTTTAACTCAAAACATCAGAAAAATGCAATTTAAGTCTTTAAACTTTAGCAATATGACTACACATTTCAAAACAGGGTTTAACTCAGGACTGAAATCATTTAATATGCTAAGTGTCATGAAAACAGTGATAATAATCCCTAAAGGATTCAAATAATTGTCACGAAGCCCAAATATAGCAATCAACCCAAATAATGATGATAACAAGTAGTTTCAGTCAATTACGCAATAAAACCAACAACCGGGACGGACTAAGTCACAATCCCAACGGTGCTCTACCCCACGCTCATACCTGGCGTGCAAGTCACCACAATACAGCACTATGATGTGCAAATCCGGGGTTTCAAACCCTTAGGATATCATTTACAAGTATTACTCACCTCGAACCGGCGAAATCTCTAGCCCGTGACGCCTTTGCCCCTCCAATCGGCCTCCACGTGCGTCGAATCTAACCAAAATCAGAGCGAATACATCACACTATGCCAAGGGAACAATACCCAATCGAAAACAATCAAAATATAGCAAAAATCTCGAAACTAGTAAAACCCGAGCCCTATAACTCATAAGTCAACATCCGGTTGACTTTTCCAACTTAAGCCTTCCTTAAAGAGACTCAGTGTCTCATTTCTTATCAAAGCCAATCCAAATCAACTCTCACACACCACATACCGATAGCGAAACATGAAGAAGCATAAAATGGGGGAAACGGAGCAGTAACACATGAGACGACGGGTCGGGTCGTCACATGTCGGCTGGCCTTGTCTTCACGAGAGGCGCCATCACGACCGGGTCCGGTTTGGGGTCGTGACAGAACCGCATTAGGTACCTTGAACGAATCTGGCTGCATGTTAGTTGTCCAATTAAAGGCATTGAATTCAATTCCTCTTCTGTAGGAATTATATCTAATACCCTAAAGGTGCGATATCTCTATTTAATACAAAAAAGTATATTATGAGGGGAAAAAAACTAATACGTAAACATATTAACACAAAGACAAAAATAAAATAAAATAAAAACTTACATCATGACTACTGAACATATCAAAAAGTTCGTTATATTTAGGCTCTCCCACACATACATATCGTAACATCCTGGGAACCTGAGGGGTATCAAGGTACTCATCCTCTCTTATATACCTCTCCGGAATATCTGGGAAGCGCTCATAGGACCAAGCACATAACGGATATGGAAATCCACCAACTTTATACTCAGTTGAATGAAATTTGTTCTGCTTGTCCAATGCATGTTTCAGTGAGTAAATGAGCTTCTCATAGCACACATTACCCCTAGGATATTCAGCACAAACCTTATCATCTTCAACAATAGCTGCATACTCCTCCAGCACAGATGATTCAGTCTTTTTTCCAAACAAAATAGACTCTACAACAAGAATTTCCATAAGCTTCACAGCATCATCATCACTCTCGCATACATGACTGTGATTCACAACATTCTTTGGAATTTTATTCCGAGTCATAGAATCTCGAATATCTTTCAAGGTCACACCCTTGGACTTACCAAAATAGCGCTTCAGAATATTGCTCTCTCGATTAATTGGTTTTTCAACATTATGTGTTGTGATCCGCAAACCACACATAATGTGAAAGTCTTCAAGGGTGAAGGAAACATCATGGCCAAAAATCTTGAAACTAATGCAGTCTCGATCATTGGTGAATATTCGAGAAAGACACAAACAATGAACCAACTTCATGCTGCATTTGAAATTCTCCATAGCCATAATATATCGAAATGTACCATTATTAAGCTTAACCCATTGTGTAGGAGTCAAGAAACTTGCAATTAAACTCTTCAAATCGTGGTTCCCCTTCCAGTAACCCTTACAGTTAAACCAATCTCTAAACTCAAAATATCTTTGCCCTGGTTTTGTAGGTGGAGCAGCAAGGACGTAAGGACCTTGGGGTATTATAGGTTGTTTAGGTGCTTTAGGTGCATTAGCTGCTTTACGTGCTTTAGCTGCTTTTGGATCTTTAGGTGCTTTAGGTGCCATCTGTTCAAAAAAAGTAAAAGATACAAAAAATAACATCAGGACATTATCAAAAAAATCAGTTAAACTTCAACTCTAAGAAGCCTGAAGTTGGCCAGTTAAAAACAAAAACTTCAGTGTTAGAGCTGAAGTTGGCCAGTTACAAAACAAAAACTTCAGCTCTAGAGCTGAAGTTCAACAGTTACAAAACAAAAACTTTAGCTCTAGAGCTGAAGTTCGACAGTTACAAAACAAAAACTTCAGCTCTAGGGCTGAAGTTTGCCAGTTACAAACAAAAACTTCAAGCTCTAGAGCTGAAGTTCGCCAGTTGCAATAACAAAACT
>NW_017676821.1:0-1236 GCF_001879085.1 Nicotiana attenuata
GTGGTAGTTGTGCTAATGTGGTGAGTTCACACTTGGTGAACACGCTAGAGCTTGCATGCATGAAACACCCTAAGCCCTATAGACTCCAATGATTGAATGATAGTGGTGAACTGAAAGTCAACAAACAATGCATGATTTCCTTCAATGTGGGTAGGTATGTGGATGATGTTCTTTGTGATGTGGTTCCTATGCAAGCTTGTCACATCTTGTTAGGTCATCCGTGGCAATATGATAGGAATATTTTTCATGATGGAAGAAAGAATAGATATTCTCTTGAGCTTAATAGGGCAAGAAGTATACTCTTTCACCTTTAAGTACCTTCTCAAGTAGTTTGAGTATCAAAGAGAATTGAGAGAAATAATGGGAAAACAAAGAGGAGGAAAAAAAGTAGAGCTTGAGGGAAAAGAAAAGAAAGAAGGCCAAGAGGTACAAAAAAGAAGAGATGGCCAAGAGAGAGAGAGAGGGCAGCAACTTGAGCAAAGTGGTAAAAGAGGGTTTGAGCGATAAAAAGGAAAGTTTTGGTGAGCGGAAAGAGGCAAAGGAAAAGAAAAAGGAGAGTTTGTACATAAAATCCAAAGAGTGTTTGAACCCAAGAAAAGAGGGGCTGCCTATTGTACTACTTACCTACAAAGAAGTTTTGATTAATTCTGAGTTACTAACTTCTTCTTTGCCAAGTAGTGTTTCTTCTCTTTTGCAGGATTTTGATGATATCTTCCCTAAGGATATCCCTAAAGGTCTACCACCTTTGCGTGGCATTGAGCACCAAATTGACTTTGTGCCTGGAGCAAATATTCCAAATAGGCCTGCTTATAGGAGTAATCCAGAAGAGACAAAAGAGCTTCAAAGGCAAGTTGAGAAATTGCTTGAGAAAGGTTTTGTGAGAGAGAGCATGAGCCCTTGATCCGTTCCCATCGTATTAGTACCCAAAAAGGATGGAACTTGGAGGATGTGCATGGATTGTAGAGCAATCAACAAGATAACGGTAAAGTATCGCCATCCTATTCCTCGTCTTGATGACATATTGGATCAATTGCATGGATCCAAAATCTTTTCTAAAATTGATCTAAAAAATGGTTACCATCAGATTCAAATGAATCCTAGAGATGAATGGAAAACTGCTTTTAAGACCAAATATGGGCTTTATGAGTGGTTAGTTATGCCTTTTGGCTTGACTAATGCACCCAGCACTTTCATGAGATTGATGAATCATATTTTTAAGGATTTTCATGGGAAATT
>NW_017676821.1:15515-24038 GCF_001879085.1 Nicotiana attenuata
AAGTGTCAACACGACTGCAAAACTGAAAGCTACACCTTTAAAGTGAACAAACACAAGAATGAAGAAAATATTAAAAATATACATGAATGCAAAAAAGAAAACACATGGAAACTGAAATTGAAATAACTATAACACGCAAATATGAAGTAAAATATTTTCAATTAAATCAAAAACTTTATCAATTTATTAATCAAAACACAAGGAGGCAATCTCCTGTTTCTCGTCTAAATTAATTACTAGTTTTGTTGTTCTAAATGTCCGTCTCCCATAACTCTGTTTCTAATCGTTTACATTTAAACCAAACACATGTCGTCTTTATGTATGGATACACTAGTCTGATAACCACTCGGCTAATCAAAAGTTTAACTGTAGCTAGCAACGATATGCTTAGTAAGACTTTCCACAAAGTATCAAGCTCCCAACACCCAAGAAGAGACCAAAAATGGTTGCATTGCCCAAAATGGTCGCATCAGATCCTTGAATATTATTCCTAAGTGAAACAATTGAATATTATTCTTCCTGAAACACCAGATTTCATCACTCTTTTACACTATAAAAATAAAGATATTTTACCAACACAATCACTTCAACAACAGAGACAAACACCAGGCTTACTCTATCATCCACGAAAGCAAAGAGGGAAAGGAACGGACCTTTTTTATAGAGAACTCCAAACAAATTTAATTAAAATATCAGCAAAGTGTTGGGTATTGGGTCGGGTCGACCCGGTTTGGACTGGGTTGGGGGGAAAATTTGGGCTTCTAAAATGTTTGGCCCAATTTGAATTTAAAACCAGCTTTTTCAACTCCCTTTCTTTTTTTTTCTTTTCTTTCTTTAATTAATTTGAAAAAATCTAATTAAATTTCTAAATTAATTCAAATTGCGAAATTAAGCTAATTATTTAACTATAAAATTTATAAAAAAAATTGATCCTAAATTATAAGAGAGAAATTAATAATCCAAAATTTAAAAGCTAAGAATGTAAAAATGAGTCATTTTTGTGATTTTTATTTTTTAATAAAGCAACTAACTAATTAATTAATCCTAAAATGTGAACAAAATCTAAATGCAATGCATGATATTTTTGGTTTTTTTATTTTTATTTTTAATGGAAATTAAATATGCACGATAATGCAAATAGCTAACAAAATTCTACAAAAAATCCTATAAAATTGCAAAAATTGAAAAAGATTATTTTTCTTATATTTTATGGGAGTGATTCATATAGGGCAAAAATCACGTGCTCACACCTGTATGGTATAAGCTTGACATCCCGAGTTTCCCATTCTCCCTGAGCCTGTCGGATAATCAGATTTTAATCTCCCATGATTACCAATTCTTCCACATCTTGGACTATTGCCATGTTCATACCCATAATGCAGGCTTCATATTCAGCAGTGTTGTTTGTGCAAAAAAACCCAAGTCGGGCTGTGGCTGGATAGTGCTGACCGGTGGGTGAAATCAAAATTGCCCCAATCCCGACACCTTTTGTGTTCACAGCTCCATCGAAGATTATTTTCCAAGCATTGGCGTCTTTTGGAATTACCTCAACTGAATTTACTTCCTCATCCAGAAAATAAGTACTCAAAGGCTAATATTCATCATCAAGAGGGTTTTCGGCTAGGTGATCCGCTAGAGCTTGAGCTTTCATTACCGTGCGAGTGACATAGACTATGTCGAACTTAGTGAGCAGGATTTGCCATTTTGCCAACCTCCCTGTAGGCATCGGCTTCTGGAATATATACTTTAAAGGATCCAATCTGGTGATGAGGTAAGTGGTGTATGCCAACAAGTAATGCCTGAGCTTCTGAGCGACCCAAGTTAAGGCGCAGCAAGTCCTTTCCAACAGAGTATATTTGGCTTCATAACTTGTGAATTTTTTCCTCAAATAGTATATTGCCTGCTCTTTCTTCCCGGCCACATCATGTTGCCGAGGACACAACCGAAGAAATTCTCCAAGACTGTCAAATACAAAAACAAAGGCCTCCCAAGTTTGGGTGGGACCAAGACTGGCGGATTCGACAAATATTCTTTGATTTTGTTAAAGGCTTCTTGACACTCGTCGGTCCATCTAATCGCTGCATCTTTCTTCAACAGCTTGAATATGGGCTCACACGTGGAAGTCAACTGAGCAATGAACCGGCTGATGTAATTCAACCTTCCCAACAAGCTCATGACCTCTTTCTTGGTTCTCGGAGGAGGTAAATCCCGAATAGACTTTATCTTTGTTGGATATAGCTCAATGCCCCTCCGACTGACTATAAACCCAGAAGTTTCCCAAACGAAACTCCAAATGCACATTTAGCCGGGTTTAGCTTCAAATCATACTTGTGTAGACGCTCAAAGAACTTTCTCAGATCCCGAACATGGTCATCCTGCGTCTTGGACTTAATGATCACATCGTCCACATACACCTCGATTTCTTGGTGCATCATGTCATGAAAGATGGTAGTCATAGATCTCATGTACGTTGCCCCGGCGTTCTTCAGACCAAAAGGCATGACCCTGTAACAATAGGTGCCCCAGGGTGTGGTGAAGGCTGTCTTTTCCGCATCTTCTTCATCCATCAAAACCTGATGATATCCCGCATAACAATCCATGAAAGACAGTATCTCATGTTTGGCACAGTTGTCAACGAGGATGTGGATGTTTGGCAAAGGGAAGTTGTCCTTGGGACTTGCTTTGTTCAGATCCCGATAGTCAACACAAACTCGGGTTTTCCCGTCTTTCTTTGGCACTGGGACTACATTAGCCAACCATGTGGTGTATCGGACCACTCGGATCACACCCGCTTTTAACTGTTTGGTGACCTCTTCTTTGATCTTGTCACTAATGTCAGTTTTCAATTTCCTCTATTTTTGCTGGACAGGGGGACAATCGGGGTAAGTAGGAAATCTGTGCACCACTAGATCAACACTTTGTTGATACCCAATTTTTCCCTATGTATTTTTTTATACGAAACACTTTCAAAATAATGTATATATGCATATATAAGCATGCCTAAAGATTTTGGTATTTTTCACAATTTTTTAAGATTTTTAGAATCAAGTTATTGTCCATTTTAGCAGTACAAAATCAGTGATTATTCCCAAAAAATATCAACTTTGGTGAATAATTTATTTTATTCCCACCTTTACACCAAAATATAGTTAAGGTGATTTCTGCACATTTTTACAAATTTATTTGGTATTTTAAAAAGCTAAATTGCATATAATTGCAATTCTAGCCTATTTTAAGTTCAATAGCATTTTAATTATAAGAATTGGTTCCATCATTTTTAATTAATATTTATGTGTTATTAACTAACTCAGTACTTTTAATTTGCTTTTTAAAATCATTTTTACTATTTTTATTTTAAAAAAAAGGGAAAACTGGCTATTTAACATTTAGCCTCATTTCTTTGCAATTACAGCCTATTTACATTTCAATTTTAGCCCTCAAATTGACCCAATCCTAACCCCAATTGGACTAGCACAATTCCAATTTTGCCCAACCCCTTAACCCATTTGTTTAACCCGCCCGGATTTTCTTTCAATCCAGGCCGTTGATCATTTTGATCAACGGCCAGGATCACCCCTTTCCATTTTAATTCACCAGCCCCACCCTAATCCCCCCATTTCGTTTAGTCCGCCGCCCTTGAATACTCTCCACTCCCAAAATTCTCTCAAAGGAACCCTAACCGTCTCCGACCCTTTTCTACCGTACTTTCACCGGAATCCATGGCTTCTCAGGCCATGGATGGTCTGCACTCACCCCCCCTCCACCATTAGACCATGGGTGTTCGAAGCTTTGAGGTCTGACCTCGATGATTCTCTTTCACACCTTCTTAGATCTATGGTTCTATGGCCTCTCCGGCCATGCTCAGGCGTATTCAAGCATTAGGAGCCTATTTCCCACCTCATCTGACTCCAGATCGGAGTTTCTTCCAAGCCTTTGGTTTTCTCTGAAATCCTAAGCTATTCGAGGTTTTTCTTTGTTTGTTTTCTTAGATCTGTGATATATTTGTGTTCTACTAGATTTTTTAAGTGTTTTCCCCAATCATTTCTTTCAAAATTGTTTCTCTCCGATTTAGGGTTTCTGAAAGGTTTTCAAAACATCTTTCTGATTCTTTTCTTTATGTGTGTTTGTCTATATTTTGCTTGTGTGTTTTCCTTCTCTACCACGCATGTGTTGTTCTTATGTTTTCTTCCTACTATACACGATTCTTCTATATCTTTGTATTCTACTGTGCCTTTAGACTAGGCTCGCATATTAATCTTTGTTATGTTCTTCTATCTGTTCTTTGCTATATTTTCAGTATTTTTCTACTGTACGTGTTTCCTACTGAGTTCATAAATTTTGTTTGCTTTACCTGACTTTGTTTGAGTTCTAAGCATGCTTCCTTTATTGTTTATTAAGTTTACATCACTTCTTCTCTCTGCTGAACTTGCTTAAATTCTGAACTTTTCTCAAACATGTTCTTTATGCTTTCAAACCCTGCTATCATGNTCAATCAAAGAAAAATCTTGTCAGTTTTAAATGTGGTGGTTAGTTGATGGCATTCTTGCTGAAGGTCTCTCCACTGTCGTGTTTTTTTTTGACCTACTTCCCCGGACTGGCCCTGAACCGCTTGACTTTCTGACTGACCTTCAAACGTCATGACCTTTGATGACCCGAGTGTTCTATACCCAAACCGTTGTTTTACATCTCTGACCCCTTTATCTGAACCTTTGCATCTCCCATGAAATTACCAAGTCATTCCACCGATGAAACTTCCGGTGACTCCTTATATCCCGCTTCACATCATCCTATCTTTGGTATGTTCTAGCCTCACTGTGCTTTGCAATTTTGGAAGTTGGTAGTGAGATTTGAAATCCTTTCTTATTTGCTTTGAACAAGACTGACATTGAAACATCTTAGAGAAATAAACCCCCAAAAGAAATGAAATGCAATGACCTTGAGGGTTAAGGATAAAGAAAATCCAAAACCGTACGACTTGCTAAGAAGGAAAAAGGGAAAAGAGTCTTATCTGAGTGGAACAGCTGGTACCATTGATCATGACATGCATTTCGGAATTAATCGGCCCAGTCCGTCCAGCCAACCAACTTTCAGCTGCCATACTTTGTTTCCGATGGGCGTGAAATTATCGTTTTGCCTTTGTTTCCCTCCATGCCTCAGTTTCCTAGGATTGTTGGATGCTCGAAAATGCTGTGAAAGCACACGTGAATTTTGGGATGCTGGTGCTCGTCCTAGGAGTGACCCGGCGGTTGGACAGATGGCCGGATGTTGTTCGGCGGATAATACTGGGGTGGCTTATGTGGAGCTTGGGGATGTTCACGGGGTCGGTATTGAGGCTGAAAGCGTTTAGCAAGAACAACCACCGGACCCTGTCGTTGGCGGAGGGAATAACCTAGTGGTTGGACATATGACCGGTCCTTGTTCGGAGGATAATGCTGAGGTAGATTATGTGGGGCTTGGGGATAGGTTTGGGGTTGGAGTTGAGGCTGAAGACGTTTGGCAAGAACGACCACTGGACCCTGTCGTCGGTGGGGCTCAGCAATATCTTTTCTATCAATGGGAGGACATCCCGAGCAACTTGTTCGTTCCATCTAAGCCAAAAATCCTTAAAACTTTCCTTGGGTTTCTTTTCCATCTGAGACAGGGAGTAGCGGTCTGGGACAATGTCTATATTGTACTGAAAGTGCCGCACAAAATCTTGAGCCATGTCGCCCAATGTATGCCATTTCCCGACATCTTGACGATTATGCCATTCCAAAGCTACCCCAGTCAAGCTCTCACTGAAATACGCCACCAACAAATCATCTTTCTCGCCAACACTTCTCATTTCACGTCAATAACCCCTCAGATGGGCTACCGGATCTCCACCCCCATCATACAAGTTAAACTTTGGCACTTTAAACCCCGCGGGCAGGCGAACGTTGGGGAACATACACAATTCTTTGAAAGACGTGTTAACCTGGTCTCACATCCCTTGCATGTTCTTTAAGGATTGTTCTACGCCTTTTAGCTTCATGGATATCTCATCTCGCCCTACTTTTCCAGTAACCTTTTCATCTTCAGCATGAAGCTCATCCCGAAGGCTCTTCTTGTATGAATCAAGAACCTTGTGGGCAACCTTTGAGGGGTAATATTAGGCATCATGAGCTTTGAGTGGGTGTTCATTGTCGGGGATAGTGGATGTGATAGGAGGGCACTTTTGGGAAAAGATAGTTGGAGGACGAGTGATGGAGCTACTAGGGTGGTTGGGAAAGCTGTGATAAGCGGGTGGATCTGGAGAGTATGGAGGATCATCTGGCATTGTGTCCGTAGTTTGGGTAAGGGCAGCATCTAGGAAGCTAGGTGGTGGCGGGGGTGGTGCCTTCCCAGTCATCCAAGCCTGATACATGTCCCCCATGTGTTGTCTTAACATCTTTACCTCTTCAACCAACCCATTTTCCTGTTCAACCAACTGCTTTCGGGCACCGGTATCAACCAACTCAGTTCTGTTGTTGTCTACCATTACCTTTTGACTTTATGTTGTAGAGAAGAGTTACCACTTTAAAAATCACAAACCAACCACCCTTCTGCTATGAATATAACAAAATGAAGCCATCACGTTAGCGTTAGGGCATTTAACATAAGTATCTAACTTTATGTGCAATGCACCTAGCCACAGTTAGTCTAAGATTTTTTTATTTTTTGGTCGGAAGAAGAAGAAAGGTGAACAAATCCAGGTCTGTTTTTGTGTTAGGGATCTGGGTGTTTTGCTTTGTGAAGGGGATGGATGAACGGCGATAGGGGGGGCTTTCTCTGGTTGTTGGTTTACGCGGCTAGGGTGATGTGAAGGAGATGGAATTCAAGGGGGTGGGTCTTCCTGTCTTCTGCAGCGCTACTCTTCTCAGATCTCCCTCTTGGGCGTATATTTGTGTATAGGTTTATAGGTCTAGGTCTTAGGGTTGGGTATTGGGTATTGGGTCGGGTCGACCCGGTTTGGACTGGGTTGGGGGGGGAAATTTGGGCTTCTAAAATGTTTGGCCCAATTTGAATTTAAAACCAGCTTTTTCAACTCCCTTTCTTTTTTTTTCTTTTCTTTCTTTAATAAATTTGAAAAAATCTAAATTAAATTTCTAAATTAATTCAAATTGTGAAATTAAGCTAATTATTTAACTCTAAAATTTATAAAAAAAATTGATCCTAAATTATAAGAGAGAAATTAATAATCCAAAATTTAAAAGCTAAGAATGTAAAAATGAGTCATTTTTGTGATTTTTATTTTTTAATAAAGCCACTAACTAATTAATTAATCCTAAAATGTGAACAAAATCTAAATGCAATGCATGATATTTTTGGTTTTTTTTTTAATGGAAATTAAATATGCACGATAATGCAAATAATTAACAAAATTCTACAAAAAATACTATAAAATTGCAAAAATTGAAAAAGATTATTTTTCTTATATTTTATGGGAGTGATTCATATAGGGCAAAAATCACGTGCTCACAGCTGCCCCTCTTTGCTCGGAAATACGAAGAGTTTTCGGGCAAAGATAAAGTGAGCGGATACGAGCGATTTTTGCCCGTTTGAATACTCCGCGGGAAGCATTTTGAAAGATTTGACCGAACCTTGCTTTCGAGGTTGCCTATATATCCATGGCTATAAAGGAATCAGGTCGGTGTAGTTCAGAAGTGAGTGAGATGATGGAGTATACCGAGGTGGAGAGCCGATCGAGGTGCCGTTCCGCCGAGGTTCCGGTCTGCGGTCCTGTTATTACATCAAAAACCAAAACATGAAAAAGACTAACTAAGCCTGTCAACTATGAGTTACAAGATTCCTATCTATAAGTCTTCTGAAGCTTGATCTTGAGTCTTGAATGGTTCTTCATGCAGACTTTGGATTTGAACCTTGACGCTTGCTAGTTGCAGGTGCTAGTTCATTCTTCCTCAGCTTTTTGGACCAAACCCGGACACTACACCATGCTTGTGACTTCATTCATGTCTTAAGCAGCTCACATCTTTCATCAACTTTTGCATTTGGATTAACTTCTTGTCCTTCTCCTTTTTTCTTTATTGTGACTAACTTCTGTCGATCACCTCGGACTGCTGACTCGCATTCTTGCCGCGAGCTTCTTTTGTTGCTAACTTGAATTGTGTTCTGAGATGTTTTCCATTCCTCCAGGTGGACGCCTGATTGCTAAACTTGAATTGTATTCCCTTGCTCTCCAGACGGGCTCCTGACTGCTGAACTTGAATGTATTCCCATGCTTTCAAGGCGGGCTCCTGATTGCTGAATTCGAAATGTATTCCCATGCTCTCCAGGCGGGCTCCCGATTGCTGAACTCGAAATGTATTTCCATGCTCTCCAGGCGGGCTCCTGATTACTAAACTTTAAATGTATTCCCATGTTCTCTAGGCGGGCTCCTGATTGCTGAACTTGAAATGTATTCCCTGTTCTCCAGGTGGGCTCCTGACTGCTGACTTGAATGCATTCCCTGTTCTCCAGGTGGGCTCCTGATTGCCGAACTTGAAATGTATTCCCTGTTCTCCA
>NW_017676821.1:24798-28808 GCF_001879085.1 Nicotiana attenuata
ATGGGTTCAAGATTACAACTTTCGGAATCAGATTTCTTACAACCACAACTTCTGCCCTAGTTTCTTGCTTGGGGACTTTTGGATTTTTGTTTTGATGGGACCGAACCGTGAGGCTGCCTACGTATCCTTAAAAGGAATCAAGTCGAACGTAGTTCATGTCATAGAATTACTTGTTGTTATGATTTTTCTTTTCTTTTTCTTCCTCTTTCTCTTCTTTTCTTTTCTTTCTTCTTTTTCTCTTTTTGTTGTTTTGTTGTTTTTCTTCTTTTCTTTTTCTTCTATTTTTCCCTTTTTTTTTCTTTTCTTCTTCTTTTTCTTCTCTCTCTTTTAATTCTTTTTCTTTTCTCTTTTTTCCTTTACTTATCCTTCACGCTTGCGTTTCTGATCTTTGTTACTGATTCCAAAAGAGGGGTATGAAAGAAAATAGACAAGGCTCAAATGGGTAACGAAGGATAAAGTGTTTAGATAGCAGAACAAAATGCTTTTATCATTCCAATCTCCAAAACATGCCAAGTGCAAACTACACAATTGAACAAACCAAGGAAAATATTTGTAACATCTCTTGATTGTACTAGACTTGATAACCATTTCCACACATTTGCCTTCTACATTTGTTAACTACAAAGCACCATTGGACAACACACTTACTCTCATTACCACGAACGGTCTCTGTCAATTTGGGGCAAACTTGCCGTTAGTTTCAACTCGATGCAGCATGATGCATTTCAATAGGGTTTCTTTATGTTCTATCTGCCCCAGTTTCACACAATTCGGGCTTGAAGTGATCTCACAATGCCTTTACTTATTTCCCTCAAATGTCCCCACCATCTTCAAAATTGTCTCATTACTTCCTGACTAAACTGACTTTCAAAGATGAGGCTGAGAATTATGCGTGCATGTCATGTCACTAGAACCAGCATGGAAAGAACTGTAAAAGGAGAAGAGAGCTAAACAAAAATGACTAGAAATGGCAGAAAACAGAGAATTGCATTAGATAGATGGTGAAAGGGTTTGGACAACGAAACAAACAAACTAAATTGGGGTTACAAACCTAGAATAAACCTAGACAACACTAAACGAGCTACTATGACTAAACAAACTAGGAAAAATTAAAGGATAGAAGGGTTTGAGTCACAAGACAATATCCGGATTACAACCCTGAAATAACCCGAAAAGAAATGACAACAAAAATGAACCACCAAAACTCCTCCCTGACTAGCCAAGAAATGGAGCGTCTTTCCAATCACCAAGCACTGCATCTTAGCCACTGAGTTTCGCATCAATATTGCCAAGACCATTACCAACTTTAACATTATCAACTTTAATCAACAAGTTCCCAAGAGGATTTGCATGCTCCCTGTCACTGTCATTGACCACAACTACCCCTTCATGAATCATTCTTTCTATTTCCCTTTTCCAAGAGCGACAATCTTCAATGCTATGCCCCTGGACATTAGAGTGGTACATGCATCGAACAGCAGGATCAAAGCCTTTCGCATATGGGTCTGGAGTATAGCCGAGGAGCGGCTCAATCAGGCCAGAATGCTTTAACTTTTCAAACAAACTTGTGTAAGATTCTCCGATGGGCGTGAAATTATCTTTTTGCCTTTGTTTCCCTCCATGCCTCAATTTCCTAGGATTGTTGGATGCTTGAAAATGCTGTGAAAGCACACGTGAATTTTGGGATGCTGGTGCTCGCCCTAGGGAGTGACCCGGCGGTTGGACAGATGGCCGGATGTTGTTCGGCGGATAATACTAGGGTGGCTTATGTGGAGCTTGGGGATGTTCACGGGGTCGGTATTGAGGCTGAAAGCATTTAGCAAGAACGACCACCGGACCCTGTCGTTGGTGGAGGGAGTAACCTAGTGGTTGGACATATGACCGGTCCTTGTTCGGAGGATAATGCCGAGGTAGATTATGTGGGGCTCGGGGATAGGTTTGGGGTTGGAGTTGAGGCTGAAGACGTTTGGCAAGAACGACCACTGGACCCTGTCGTCGGTGGGGCTCAGCAATATCTTTTCTATCAATGGGAGGACCATCCCGAGCAACTTGTTCGTTCCATCTAAGCCAAAAATCCTTAAAACTTTCCTTGGGTTTCTTTTCCATCTGAGACAGGGAGGAGCGGTCTGGGACAATGTCTATATTGTACTGAAAGTGCCGCACAAAATCATGAGCCATGTATGAATCAAGAACCTTGTGGGCAACCTTTGAGGGGTAATATTAGGCATCATGAGCTTTGAGTGGGTGTTCATTGTCAGGGATAGTGGATGTGACAGGAGGGCACTTTTGGGAAAAGATATTTGGAGGACGAGTGATGGAGCTGCTAGGGTGGTTGGGAAAGCTGTGATAAGCGGGTGGATCTGGAGAGTATGGAGGATCATCTGGCATTGTGTCCGGAGTTTGGGTAAGGGCGGCATCTAGGAAGCTAGGTGGTGGCGGGGGTGGTGCCTTCCCAGCCATCCAAGCCTGATACATGTCCCCCATGTGTTGTCGTAACATCTTTACCTCTTCAACCAACCCATTTTCTTGTTCAACCAACTGCTTTCGGGCACCGGTATAATCCAACTCAGTTTTGTTGTTGTCTACCATTACCTTTTGACTTTATGTTGTAGAGAAGAGTTACCACTTTAAAAACCACAAACCAACCACCCTTCTGCTATGAATATAACAAAATGAAGCCATCACGTTAGCGTTAGGGCATTTAACATAAGATATCTCACTTTATGTGCAATGCACCTAGCCACAGTTATCGGTTCTAAAATAACTTTGAGGGTACAAAGGTCAGTTGGCATCATCCCAATTTGTTCATTTCAACCTCTCTTTTCTTTGGTTTTCTAGCACTTGCTTGCTCATTTTCCTTCCTCTTTTCCCTTCTAATTATCACTCTTTTCTTTCCTCTCATTTCTCACGTCCCATAACTTCAACCTCTTTTTTTTCTTTTCCTTTTTTCCTTTTTTCCTTTTTTTCTTTTACTAATAATAAAAAAAATGATTCGATCGAACCCTATATAGGTTGCCTACGTATCATGACACCGCACGAATCAGATCTTTGCGTAGTTCGGGAAGAACAGGAATAAAGTAAACAAACTGACGTTCTCCTTTTTTCTTTTTTACCTTAACGCCTACTCTGATGAGAAAAGAGAAATAAAAGCAGCAAATCCTTTTTGTTTCTCAGACTTAACGTTTATGACCTATTCTGAACTCAAGCTTAACGGGCATGTTTTTTTTTATCCTTTTGAAACAAACACTCTATTAAGGAAATATCCTAGAAGAGAAAAATATTTTTTTTTGATTCTTTTTTTTAGGAAGAAAATCTAAAGAATAAACCACAGAAAAATATTTTGAATTTTCATTTGATATCTTGACGCAAGATTGCGAAACAAGCAATAAAAATATTTTTGGATTTCAATTTTCATTGGCTAAAGAGAAACTCTGAAAATAAACCCAAAGATAAAGTATGTTGTCTTTTTTTTTTCTTCTATGTACAGTATCCTAAAGTTCTAATGAAAATAAAATGATTAGTTTCCCAAAGAAGAACCTCAAAAGAAAATCTTTTTTTTTTTGGATTTTTAAAATTAATACTTTAAAGAAAACCTTTTAAAAAGGTATTAAAAGAAAAATCCTCTTTTTTTGAATTTTATGTCCTAATATACTAAAGGAAATATAAAAACAATTTATTTTAAGTTCTAGGTATTAATTTCCTAAATGAAAAAAAAAAAGATGTTTTTGAACTTATAGAGTTAGTATTCTAAAGAAAACATCTAACAGAAATATAAAAACGCCAAATCTCTTTTCTTTTCTTTTTTGGGATCTTTGATTTATTATAGATTCTTTTTTTCAAATACAAAATACGAAATAATAACAAGACTCGACAAACTTAACTAGACTATGACAGACTCTAGCATCAACTAAATGACTGAAATGAACAATAGACTCAAAAAAAAACAAAAACAAAAAACAAAACTACCTCAAGGCAGCTCCTGAATGCAGTGATCCTGGGGTATCTGTCAT
>NW_017676821.1:31095-38620 GCF_001879085.1 Nicotiana attenuata
GTGTCGGCGCTAGGGTTCTTGGTTTAAAATTTATTATTCGACGAATTCCAGGCATATTCGAGGGAGGATGTTTGGACGTTTGGATTGAAAAGATAAAGGTGAGGCTATGGTGTTAATTTTAGGGCCATCGGACACAGTAGGGTTTTGGTTGATTTTTCGATTGAAAATTCGAGGACACTGGCTAGGATTTAAAGGCTGGGGTTCAGAGATTTGAAACGGGGAGGTAAAGGGGATTCTGGGGTGTGAAAACGGGGTCATTTGGACGATCGCCGCCGGCGGAGGCGATTTCCGGCCCGCGGCAGACGGTGGGGGACGGTGGTGATGGGCGGCGTTACGCCGGAATCAGCGGGGTATGAGAGACGGTGGTTTGGGGGTAGGGGGGTGTGTTTGGACATATATATACTAATTAAACCTAGCTTCAGGACCGTTCGATCAAGGAACCTCGACGGTCCTGATTGAACGAGTCCAAACGACATCGTTTCAAATGAACTGGGGGATTGGACCGGGTGAGGTTGGACCGGGTTTGGGACGGGTTGGTGCCTATTTTGTTCGGGCTCAGCCATTTGGGCCCAATTTTGGCAGCCTTCTTTGCCTTTCTTTTGTATTTTATTTTTGTATTTTTTTGTATTTTTGTATTTATTTATTTTTCTTAATTTTATAAAAAATGCTAAAACAAAACAAAGACTCAATTAAACTATTTAAGCTTCCTAAAATTACTTAAAACTCTATTTAGAAATAAAACGCAACAATTAACAATTAAGAGTGCAACAAGACTATTTTTGCAATTTTTCTTTAAACTTTATTCTAAATCTAATTAATACCTAATTAATACTAAAATTGTGAAATTAAATCCCTAAATGCATGTGCATATTTTTTCTGTATTTTCATATGAAAAATGCAACCAATTAACACAAAAATTTAACAAAAAATCACAAAAAATTGTAAAATAATAAGGAAATCAATTATTTGAAACTTTTGGAATTAATTTGCTTAGGGCAAAAAATCACGTGCTCACAATTTTTGCATGTGATTCTTTGTGAGAAAGAACCTTATTTATTTGGTTTTTTAATTTTTATATTTACTTGGCTAGTTTTGGTAAATTTATGACTAATGGCTAGAGGTTGGTAAGTTAAGACTTATTTGGGACATTTGTGTAAGTTTCCCCTATTTAATTCTTATCATATATAAGTTTAAAATTAAGGTAGCCAACAAAGTGAACCACTAAGATTCTTAGGGCCTATCGATTCCTGATCCTGATAATTTCATAAGTTAACTCAAATATATTCAATTGAATGACTTTTGAATTATCTAAATTATTTCATATCTGTCAAATCGAGGGTAAATTTATGAATTCTAGCAACGACTCCTCATTTTCAAGGACAGATCCAGGATTTAAACTCTTCAAATTCAACCTTTAAGGCGCCTAGCATTGACCTCATAGTATTTTTAAAATTATGGTTCATACTAAAGGTGTACAAAAAAATCGACAAATCACATCGAACCGATAAATCGAGTCAAACCCCCCCAAAAAAAGTATTGAGTTAAATAAACCTAGGGCTGTCAAACTTTGCCCAAGCCCAAATGACCCGCCCAAGGTTGGCTGGTTATTGACCAGCCCATTTATTGAACTCAACTCATCTTGACTCAACTTATCTCAACCCATTTAAAGTTGGGTTGATTTTTAGCCAAAATTGATCCATGAGTAACTTTGACAAAATATCTTAGAAATAAATTTGTTTTTTGTTTGATATGTTATATAACCATAAAAAAAAAAAAGTCTTACTTAGTAATTATACAATTTTTAAGAAAATAACATATATTAACTAAAGATTGATAAGAGTTAGGCGGGTTGGGCTATGACCCAAATTTTAGCCCATCTTGACCTAACCCATCTTAGCCCAAGTAACTTTTGGGCGGGTTATTTGACCCGTCCAATTACTGTCTCAGTATGTTTTGACCTGCCCATAATCGGCTCAACCCGCCCATTTGACACCCCTAATATAACAATGTTACATCCGCCACTTCTCATCTTGGCCATTGATTTAATGGATAATGCTTGTTTACTCCCTCGTCTCCCTTCTCACCTCGGAGGATCTAGTTATTATTTTCTTAATTTAGGGGGGTGAAATAAAATTTCCCCATCTTAAAAGTAAGGATGCATTTTTTTCTTGCACACCATTTTGCAAAATCCTCCAGCAATTCTTCTGTGAAGGAGCAAATTATGAATAATAAAAGTTAAGAGCACTGTAGTAGTAGTTGGAAAAAACTGTAACACTTTGTTCGGATTACAAAATTTAAGAGCATGATAATAGTAGGATTGTTGGGCCTGTTGGAACTCCTACTGTCATGGATAAAGCTACTCAGACAAAAACAAGATCAATGACAACTAAAATGAGAATCGAGATCGATCTTCTGAAACCTCTGATCACGAATGTTCAAGTGACCATTCAGAACCCAGAAGGTATTCTAGAAATATTCAATCAAAAAATTGAATATGAAACAGTCCCCCCTTTTTGCTCTCACTACAGAATTCAAGGCCACACAATTGAGGGCCGTCAAAGGGTCCCCAAAACTGCTCAAGTGGACACTCAACCTAAGGAGAGAAATGATGAAGGAATAAGCGACCAACAAAGGGCAAGTCACAGCAACAACCAGAGTAATAAAGGAAAGGTCAACATTTCTACGATGGCCACAGATAGCATGGTCAGTATCATCCAGAGAAGCCACCAAATGGAAGTTGACACAAACATAAACAACAAACAAAGAGCAGGTTTACCCCAGCAACATTGGGGAAGGGATGGAAACAAGTGGACAAAAGAAAAGGAAAAGGCAAAAAAAACACAAAGGAGACTGCCTCACCAGCGAGCACACAGAACTGTGGGGAAACTCAAGACATAAATCGAAATAGCAACCTGCAGCTGAATCAAAATATGTTCAATCATCTTGTGGAACAAGAAATAAGGGATCAATTGAGGAAAACTAACTTACATGAGGAAAACAGTGAGCAAAACAAACTTGAATAAGACTCAACCTTCATTTTTGGCAGTAACTCCAGGTGGGACAGAGAACAAGACAACAAAGCAAGGGAAAGAAATATGAACAAAAATGAAATGCATCACCACAACCTTAGAGTCCGAAAAAACAGAAATGACCACCTGACCTACTTAGAGGACAATGATCAACAAACTCAAGGCAACAAGGAATATTCAAACAAAAATGATGCTAACAATCGTAAAAGACGGACTTCCAAAAAACAAAAACTCAGGGACAAAGACCACTAAGGAGGAAGCTACTAACGGGGAGAAGAGTGTTCACCAAGGGATCTGTATCAACTTTCCGCTAACTCATAACATTGATAACATTACTAGAAAAATGCCTAGCCTGACTAGCAAAGCACATGATCAGGATACTCTGAAGGAATTAGAGGGTAATGATCAGCAAAAACTAGAAGCTAAACCCCCAGACTTAATGGAAGACCTGTATAATGTCCCTGTGAATCTAGTGCAAGAAATGGAGACAGTTCATGGTCACAACCTCAATTAGGAACTATTCATGGAATGCATTAAAGTCGAACTGGGAAAGTCACTATCGGATGATGAAGTGATCAGGGGAAATACCAGTAAATCCCACTCTGAGGAGGATCTAGGCTTGCAAGTCAAAGAGCAGACAAAGATCCTTATCAACAACAACATGTCTCCAAGAAACCAGGACAACATGAGAGGTAGCAATTTTTTTAGAGATGAGTTCACTGACTCCTCAATACCAGGCCAAAGCTCCCCCCACCCTTGAACTTCTCATGATTAGTATTATATTGTGGAACATTAGGGGTATAGGGTCGAAAGGATCTCTTGAAAGACTCCAAACTTTAAAACTTCAATATCAACTCCCTCTCATTCGTCTACAAGAACCTATGGTGGATAGTAGCAAGATAGGGAAATTCAAAAGAAAACTAGGAATGGAAAAAGCCTACTTTAATTGCTCCAACAAGGTTTGGATCTTCTGGACCAATAACATCAACATTAATATCCTTCAAGACAAAGAACAACATGTTCATATTAAAGCTGAGCACAATAACTGCCCCTCTTTTCTTTTAACCATTGTTTATGCTAAATGCTCTGAAGAATTGTGAAGGGAACTTTGGTAAGACTTAAGGAACTTAGCTTCTACAAATCAAGAACCATGGGGAGTCAGAGGTGACTTTAATGTGATTACGATCAGAGAGGAGAAATTGGGATGCAGACCTCATAGATTAGAGGAAAGCCTTGAGTTCATAGAATGTCTCAATGATTGTGGCCTGCAAGATGCAGGCTATACTGGTGATAAAGTGACTTGGTGCGATAACAGGGATCCACCCCTCACAATATGGAAGAGACTTGACTGATTGGTTTACAATTCAGATTGGTTTGCTGAACTCAACAACACTGCTGTAACTCACCTATCTAGATCTTGCTCAGATCATGCGCCTCTCCTGGTTAAGCTTCACCATGAAGATACCCAAGGAACCAGATACTTCAAGTTCCTCAACTTTTGGACGGAGCACCCTGATTTTAAACAAACAGTTCAGAACAGCTGGAATATCTACATCCATCATAACCCCCTATATATCCTTCAGCAGAAGATCAAGAACACTACTAAGGCCCTTAACACTTGGTCTAGGGATACCTTTGGAGATATCTATGAAGAACTTAAGAGATTGGAAAGCCTAATTAGGGACCTGGAAGAAATCTGTATGACTAACAACACCCCAGAGAATAGAAGTGAACTGTCAAAGAATAAAGTTGAGTTTATAAGATACCTAAAGATTCATGACTCTATTTTGAGTCAAAAAGCTAGAATCAAATGGTTCAATGAGGGCGATGCCAATACTGCTTACTTCCATGCGAGTATCAAAGAAAAAAGGAGGAAACTGACAATTAGAAGGATCCAAGATGGTAAGGGCAACTGGCTTGAAGATTGTGAGTCTATAGGTGAGGGAGCTGTGAACTTTTACAAGAACCTTTTCTCCGAAGGCCCCAGTAACTCAGACTTTAGGGCCCTGGACTGCATTGAAAGAAGTTTTATAGAAGAAGATAACAGTAGAATAAGTGCCATCCCCACTCTCCAAGAAGTCACTCAGACTATATTATCCATTGATGCCAATAGCTTCCCAGGACCTGATGGCCTTAGTGGGATGTTCTACCATAAATGTTAGGACATCATAGCTGAGGATGTGCATAATTCTGTTAAAGTTGTGTTTAGTGGCTCAACCCTTACCAAATTCTACACTCACACTTGTATTGTCATGATTCCTAAAGTGGATCACCCCCAAAGTTTCTCTGACCTCAGGCCTATCAGCCTTTGTAATGTGTCTTCCAGAATCATTTCTAAATTTCTCAACGACAGGCTCTCTAACATTATTCCCAGAATTATCTCCAGGAACCAATCTGGCTTCATTAAAGGGAGATCAATTTCAGAAAACATACTCCTTGCACAAGAGATCATCAGCGACATCAACAAACCAAATAGAGGAGGTAATGTTGTCCTGAAACTTGATATGACCAAAGCATATGATAAAGTCTCATGAAGTTTCCTCACAAAAGTTCTTAAGAAGATGGGGTTCAGTGACCAATGGATCGAGATTATTCATAAATACATCTCCAATAATTGGTATTCTGTGTTGGTTAATGGAAGTAAAAATGGCTTCTTTCACTCTGGGAGGGGCTTAAGGCAGGGAGACCCTCTCTCCCCTTTTCTCTTTATTTTAAGTACTGAAATTCTTTCACAAATGTTGAACAGTCTAACTAGTAGAGGGGGGATACAAAAGTTTTTACATGAAGGCTAACTGTCCTAAAGTTAATCATCTTTCTTGTGCAGATGACACTATTCTATTCTGTAATGGAAACAAGAGGTCCATGAGATTGGTATTGAGCACCTTCAAGGAATATGAGATGATCTATTTTGCAATGAGCTACAAGACCAGCCTGGTCACTATCAATAGAATTAAGGCTATCACTGGCATGAAACATCAAAAATTCCCTATTAAATACTTGGGATGTCCTCTAATAATAGGGAGGAAGAAGATCGAATTTTATTCAGATATTGTGAACAAAATCATTGGAAGAATCAGAGGTTGGCATACCAAACTCCTCTAAACTGGAGGAAGAGCAATTCTCATTAGATATGTCCTCCTGGCCCTCCCTATTCACCTCTTGGCCGCTGTAAACCCACCAAAAGGAACTATAGATCTCATTGAGAACTTTGTAGCATGATTCTTCTGGTCCGGAAAAGATAGTGGAGGAAAGTATCACTGGGCTGCATGGAAAACTTTGTGCTATCCTTATGATGAAGGAGGAGCTAATTTTAGGAGGCTCAGTGATACCTGTAAGGCCTTTAGAGCAAAGCAGTGGTAGAATCTGAGAACTTCAAACTCGCTATGGGGATCTTTCATGATTGCTAAGTACTGTGAGTCGAATCATCCAATTACCATTACGTGGAATAAGAGGAACTCGCAAAATTGAAAGCCATATGTGACATCAAAGAAGAAATAGAGCTCAATATTGTCTGGAACATTGGAAAAGGGGATGTCTCCTTCTGGTTTGATAACTGGTTCCCATTAGGTCCTCTTTATACGACTACTACCCATGAGGTCCCATTACCAAATATCAAGCTGAATGAGATTCTTCAGAACAACACTTGGAACTGGAACTCCCTCACCATTCAACCAAATGAAGACACCAAATCTCATCTATTATCCTTAGGCATTGAATTAGAAAACAATTGCTATGATAAAGCCAACTGGAGACTTTCCAAATTAGGAAAATTTACCATAAGCTCCACCTGGAATGCTATTACGCAAAGAAAAGGACACAATCCTCTCTATAAGAACTTATGGACTAAGGACATTCCTTTCAAGATGTCTTTCCTCCTATGGAGAGTAGTTGGTAACAAACTCTGCACAGACAAAAGTGTAGCCAGGCTTGGAATTGCTCTAACTCCCCAATGCTATTGTTGTAACTCTACCAATAGTCGAACTGATCTGGAAGACACTAACCACATATTCTGCCAAGGTGAACTTGCAAGGAAGATATAGAGGAATTTTGCAGGGCAATTGGGTATTGGTTGGAATTTCAATAACTTGAACATGACCCTTCTAACCTGGTGGAACCACAAATCACGCAATCCAATCTCGAGATACATCACCAAAAACCTCCCACCTATCATTTGTTGGGAACTTTGGAGATCAAGATGTGGCAACAAATATGAAGGGACTAGACCCTCAATGTATAGAACCTGTTCTATTATCACTTCTTTTATTTTGCAAATGGTCAAGAAACAGTTTACTGGAGTACACATTGGAGACAACTGGAGCAGCTTATATGCAGCTTGTGATGCACAGATCCAACAGACAAGTAGTATCACAGTGCGATGGCTCAGACCACTTGCGCAAATAGTCAAGCTGAACAGTGATGGAAGTTGCACTAACGGGCAATGTGGAGGGGGAGGAATTATTAGAAATCAAGAAGGAAAGTTCATCATGGAATTACTC
>NW_017676822.1:0-38613 GCF_001879085.1 Nicotiana attenuata
TCCATTATCTTCTCTTGCTTTCCGCCATAGCTTTTTGTAACTCATTCTCACTCTGCTTCAACATACTCCTTGTGGCCCTTCCTTTTGGTAGGGGAATCTCAGCAGTTGTTGGAGAAGTAGCCTTTCTTTTATTGGTAGTTTTTGCAATGCTGGGAGCTTTTGGTGTTGGGGTTCTCCTTTTCTTGGAGTTATAACTTGCACCCACTTTCTTCAGAAGGTCTGCTAGGGTCTCCTCAATAGATGAACCATGTTCATCTGCATGTGAACTTAGATTAACCAGCCCTTCAGCATGCTCCCCTGAACCACTTTCCCCTGTTTTCTTGCAACTATCTCCCACATTTTCATCCTCAGCCCCACAGATAGCCCGTCTACTCATTTCAAAGGTGGGTGAAGAATCAACCACTTCTTTCCCTCTTCACCTCACATCACTACTCACACCCTCACTCTCTTTTTCTTTTTTCACTTTTGTTTTTACCTCATCTACTTATTGACTCGGGCATTTCCACATTCGGAACAGACCCAACCAGAACAAACCGATTGTCCAAATTTTTAACTAGAAAAGAACGTACCTCAGAAAGGAGATTTTGAGCCTTCTCAGAATCAGAATACCCAAGTCCTTCCCCCTCACTCGCAGATTTGAAGGAGTCATCTGAGTTTTCAAAATCTTGGTCTTGGCTAGCCTTTAATTTTGCGTTCAGTTTCTTTGAAAATGCGCCTGTAGCCACAGTTTTGTGAGCAAGCATCTTCACTCGCCTTCTCCTAGGTTGGGGGTTGTGCTGGGTTGAGGAGGTATGGATGAATCAGAGGGGGTAGGTTGTGGAGGAGTGCCTTGGTTATCTTGGGGGTTAGACATCTTTGCTAATTCTGGAAGAGGATTATTGAATTGGGTTTTTGGAAGAGAGAAAAGTAGAGAACGAAAGAGAATTGATGGTTTCAGAAAATTATGACAGTTGCAGTGATGGTGATGATGGTTTTTAAAGAGAGGTTTAATTAATGACTAACAGCAGCTTTGGGAGCATAGCTTATGCTCACGTGCCACAGCAAGCGAGAGAAAGCTTGGCGATCGAAGCGTCAATCATGTTTTTGTTGGTTGTGATACCATTTCAGTAGGCTACAAGTTATACAACACAAGCAGCGGCAAGGTAGTGGTGATTCGTGATGTTGAATTTGATGAATAATTGGCCTGGAATTGGGAAGCTCATGAAGAAACTTTATATGATTTTCTTCCATAATTTGGTGATGAAGAAGAACCAGAGACCGTAGAACCTATGCAAGATGCAATGCCACCTCCATCTCCAACCAATGTCACATCTTCTTCTTCTCAACAAAGATCAAATGAACAACCACAAAGGACGAAGAGCATTCAAGAGCTCTATGATGGCACATAAGAAATTACTAATTTTGATTTTCTATATTATCTCTTTGCTGATAGTGAACCAACAAACTTTGATGAAGTTGTTACAGACAAAAGGTGGAGACAAGCCATGGGGAGGAGATCGAGTCAATAGAGAAAAACAACACTTGGGAGTTAACAAATCTTCCCAAGGGTCATCGAGCAATTGAAGTGAAATGGGTATACAAGATAAACAAGAATGTTGATCGAGATGTAAAGAAATAAAAGGCACGACTTGTGGCTAAAGGCTAGAATCAAAGGCAAGTCATTAACTATAAAGAAGTATATGCACCTGTTGACCGCATCGAGATGATTCGTTTGTTGATCTCTTTCGCGGCGCAAATGAAGTGGAAGATCCATCAACTAGTGTTGATACCAAATTTTCCCCTATATATTTTAATAGGCAAAATACTTTCAAAAGTAGCATATGCATGCATATGTAAGTATGTCCAAATGTTTTATTATTTTTCCTTAATTTTTAAAGATTTTTAAATCAATTTATTGCCCTATTTTATCCCTAAAAATCCAATAATAATTTCTAAAACTATTATTTTTGATGATTCATTTATTGGATTCTCATATTTATGCTAAAACATAGCTAAGATAATTTTTGCATATTTTTACAAATCCATTTAGTATTTTTTAAAGCTAAAATTGCATATAATTGCAAAATTCTCCATTTTAAGATTATGCATAAATTTGATCCTGTATTTTTAAGTTGCTAATTATGTATTTCTAAATCATATTAGCATTTTTAAATTATTTTCAAAAATTACCTACTAATTTTTACAAATTAAAAGGGAAAACTGGCTATTTAAATGATAGCCCCATTTGTAATTTCAATTATAACCAAATCAAACCCCAATCCCAGCCCAATTTTCGAATTAAAACACCCGACCCAAATTCTAAATCTTCCTACCCGACCCAAAGACCCACTAAATCCCGGCCATTGATCTAAAAGATCAACAACCCTCATAATTCCTTTCCTTTTTTAATCCAACAACCCCCCAAACCCTACCCATTCTTTCATTTCAGCCGCCATTGAATTCCCTTCTCCCTCAATTCTCTCTGAGACTCCGTCAAACCCTAGCCGCCGCCATCAAACTACAACCCTGAAACCTCTCAAATCTATGGCTTCCAAGGTCATCAGAGACCTGTATCAACCCCCCAAGGCTTCTATGTGTTCGATTTTTATGGTCTCAAGGCTAGACTTTGAAAAAGCTTGGTCCAGACTCTGTTTGATTTTAGTTCGTGGCTGTTCTCCGGTCGTCTCTAACCTTTCACCGGCCAGCCATGGCTAGTCGAGTCAGACTTTTGACTCTCCTGCTTAGATCGAGGGTTTTCAAAGCCTTTCTCATTACTTGGGGTTCTTCTGAAACCCTAACCTCTAAGGTCCTTCCGATTTCTTTTTGATCTGTTTCAGATCTATGTTTGCTCTGAACTTCTAAGCATTTTCTTAAATTCTCATTAAAACTCTGCTTTCAAGATTCTTTTCTTTCATGGTTAGGGTTTTTTCTTGTTAACTTATTTCAAAACCTTTCTCTGATTTTGACATATGTTGCTATATTTGCTCGTGTTATCCTGCTGCCTGAGTTTGCATGTTAAAGCCCTAATTTCTTTTGACTGTTTATTAGGTGAATGTTTGTTTGCTTGAGTTTTATCCGATTTGTTTGTTTATCCCTCTTTAAAATTCTTCTATTGCTGAAAACTCTATGGCTTTGAATCTGAGACTGTTAGTTTAAGTGCATGATTCGATTTGGTTATTTCGAAACCTCTTGCTCCTCTGGTGATTTTTCTGATTCTGGGTTTCTATCATCTCTATAACTTGATTATGTTCGAAACCCTAGTTTTTCAAAGGAGGTTTTCCTCACCTACTACTGTGAGATCTTCGCATGCTTTTGATATTCTATGTTTCTTCACTACTGATTCAACTGACTATCATGCTTAGAGTATTGCCATCTATTGAATTTTCTTTTTGTGCCACTATTGTATGCTATTTCCTTTTGCCAACAGGCTTGGCCTCGCATGTATAATGTTTATGCACCCTATTTATATGCTGATTCTCCTTCTTTGACTGATTTTCAAACTTGTGACTAATTTCAAACTTTTCCTTTGTAAAATTTTGATTTCGCTTGCCCGTTAAAGTTAACTGATTTCTTTTCCTATTTTGCCTTACTGAATCCTTTCCAAAATTAGATTATCTCCGTACCTTGACTCGATTGCTAGCTAAATGTATTACTACTGCTTTTATGGCAACTGTCAGCCTGCTGACAAATTGATTTCTTTCCTTGTTTTAAACCTGTCAATACCCGTTAAGCAAAGTGATCCTTTAATTAAAGGGCAATCACTTGTATTATTGATTCCGAATCATGATTGTTTCCATGTTTGTGGCTTATTACCTTTTTCTTACTCGTTTTCAAAGATTATAAATACCCTGTAGTTCTTCTCTTTCAAAGACACGAACACAAGGCATAACACTTGAGTTCAAACACACACTACACTAAAACCCTCTCTCTTCTCTGCTGCTGCTATATTGCTGCCTTACCTAGCGGGCTGAAAGCCAAGGCTAGGCTGTGGGGAAACTTGCTTATTTTCTGCATCCGCATTTTTCTTACTGGTATGTTCTGATCAAGTTTTCTGCACCAACAACAACATGCTTATTTACTGTTTCTTGCATTCTTGTCTGCCTACTGATTGTATTTAACCCAATACCATTATCTAGCATCCAGTAATTTTACTTCTCCTATTCTGGATCAATGTCTTATGACCTGTGAATCATAAGTCCCTACCCCAATGGGTTTAATACTTTTGGTTGGTTTGGGGCATGACAGCATTGAACATTGCTGTTCATGACCCAAACTTGATCCCTTTGGGATCACAACCTCCGTGTTTCCCTTACCTGTTGTGTGTTCTGGTCGATTTACAGGCATGTCAGCACTTTCTATTGTTGTGCATGCCCAAAGTTAACCCATGCCCAAGTATATAGGCTTCTTAAAATGGATTCCCAATCCACTGCCCCCCTTTGTGTGAAGTTATTGATTCCCTGAAATGTTAATGGTTGTCTCCCCTCACCCTTTCCTCACCTTTATTCCCTAAGCTCTTAAAACTCTGTTTCTGCACTTTCACTCTCTTCTTAGACTTTAGTTCTGCCCCCCTCATGTTAGCCTTGCCTTGGGACCCATAAGCTCCCTCTGAACTTGGACACATAAGGTCTGGCATTTCCACACTGCACTCTTCTCTATTCTGGTTGTGTAACTTGGGTGTGAGCACTGCCCGGGGTCCTATTTAGGCCCTTAGAGAACTCTGACACACCCAGGTTTGAGAAAAGGCTTTGAAATCGATGGCATTGGCAATGATACGATTCCTTGCATATCCCAGATAGGAAGTCAAATCAGGCTTTCCTATGGTTGTAGCTTTTTCTTTCATTCTTTCTGATGTAATTCGTTATTCCTAGTTTGTAATAATCTGTAATAAACATTTGGGGATGACTAGTGAAAAGGGTGGGTGATCATGTATGCTTAAGGATAGAAAGCATGCCTATAGGACTATTTAAATTCTTTGTGTTCAATTCTGCATTTTTTAGACACCATGCCTATAGGGTTTATCTCAATTTCTTCATGGTCAATGTCACACCTAGAAAACCTGCCTATAGGACTATATAAATTCTTCGTGTTCAATTCTGCATATTTAGACACCATGTCTATAGGGTTTTATCTCAATCTCTTCATGATCAATGTCACACCTAGAAAACTTGCCTATAGGACTATTTAAAAATCTTCACGCCACTTAGATATCATGTTTTAGGTTCTAAACGGCTGAAAATAAGTGTCATGTTCGTAATGCTGAAATCAGTAACATATAGAAGTCATGCCTATAGGGATTCTTAAATAAATCTGATCTGCTTCATTCACATTCAATGTGAGATATCATGTTCATAGGGTTTAAATCAGCAATAGTAGATACCTTCACCTGCAAAAATCTGAAATTGGTCTGTTTCAAAATCAATCTATTGTGAATCAGTTTTAAACAATCTAATTCCCTTACTTAACGAGGTTTAGCAAGCATGCCTTCAGGATCTCAAACAATTCGTTTTACCATTTCGCAGCATTCTGAATTAAGTAGATATCATGCCTATAGGACTCCGTCTAAACACTTAGGCAAGCCTTAGGTAATAACAATAATAAAACTGAATTCGCCTCTGATAATTGGTAACTGCTCCAACCAGCCGGCAGGCCTGATTTGGGCTTCTTATCTGAGGTATCTGATGAATCTAGCTCCGAATCAAACTCCCCTCGTCTTTAGTATTTCAATCAGACCCTAAAAAGTATGTGTAAGTCATGCTAGTTATGTGCTTTTGTTCAAGGTGGTGTATTTGAGCCTGTATCTATTTATATGCTTCCCCAAAATGCAGTATGTGTTTTTGTATGTTGCCTCATATTTTTATCCATTGAAACCAATCAGCCTAATATCCCTTCCCTTTAGGAATAGTAGTCCTAAGTACCTCCGGGACTGATAGGAATGGGACGGGTAATAGCATGCAATAGTAATCGAGACCAATCCGCGCTTTAGTACCTCAAACGGGGTAGGAAAGGGTAGATATGGATATGATGACCGGTGCGCTAATACCACGTGTAGCCCCTCTCTTGAGGAGTGATTATCGGGTATTGCATTGATGTGACCCATTTTATAAATAAACCTAGGACCCCTTTCCCTTTATTTGTAATCTCTTTTTTAACTCTCCTTTCAATTGTTCTTTCTTTTCATGTGTTTAAATCCCCAATACTTGAGCCTTATTTGTTTACTTGTTAATTGTACCGAATTCACAATGACCATCTAGCCGGGAACCACACTAGTGGATCCTGGGTGGTGCCTAACACCTTCCCTTCGGGATAATTTCAAAGCCCTTACCCTGTCTCTGGTTATCGAAAACGTAGTTGTAGTTGAATCTTGTAAGGTGTCCTAATGCACCATAAATCATTAGGTGGCGACTCTTCAAATGCAAAACCCAGTTCCCAAAAGGAACGAGTCGTCCAATACCAAAAATGTCATAAACCCGATTCTCCCGCCGCGAGGAGGGAAAAAAGAGGGCGCGACAACTCGATGTCAAGTCAGCCTTCTTGAATGACTTTCTTTAAGAAGAAGTATCTGTTGAACAACCATTTGGCTTTGTGGTCAAAAACCATAAAGATAAAGTGTTGCAGTTGAATAAAGCTTTATGGGTTGAAGCAAGCTCCACGGGCGTGGAATAGTCGCATTGCATGTATTTTCAAGACAATGGGTTTACTCGTTGTCTCCATGAATATTCTCTTTACCTTAAAGTTCATACTAATGGAGATATCTTGCTTGTTTATCTTTATGTTGATGATCTTATTTTCACGGGTGATAACCCAAGTTTGTTTGAAGCTTTTAAGAAGGATATGTCCCGTGAGTTCGAGATGACATACGTAGAGCTCATGTCATACTACTTGGGGCTAGAAGTGAAGCAAATGGAGGATGGAATTTTCATCTCTCAAGAAAGCTATACAGAAGAGATATTGAAGAGGTTCAACATGCTCGATTGCAACCCCGTGAACACACTAATGGAGAGCGGGACAAAATTGTCCATGTTTGATGAAGTAGAAAAAGTGGATCCCATGTTTTTCAAAAGTCTTGTGTGAAGTATGCGGTACTTGACTTGTACCAGGCTAGATATACTTTTTGCGGTAAGAGTAGTAAGTCGCTTCATGGAAGCTCCTACCTCCACTCATTTGAAAGTCGCTAGAGGAATTCTTCGTTACCTAAAATGTATGGTTGGTGTTATTCTTCTTTTAGTGATTTATACCTTATGGGATTTTCGTGATAGTGATTATGCAGGAGATATTGATGATAGAAAAAGCACAACATGCTTTGTATTTTTCTTGGGTGATTATGTTATTTCTTGGTGTTCAAAGAGACAGTCTATTGTTACCCCCTGAATTGTCAAGCTGAATATGTAGCAGCAAAATTATGTATGTGTCATGCTATTTGGTTGAGAAGATTGTTCAAGGATCTCAATTTACCACAAATTGAAGCTATAGAGATTTGTATTGACAACAAATCCGCGTGTAGTGTATCATGATCGAAGCAAGCATATAGATACAAGGTATCACTTCATCAGAGAATGCATTGCCAAGAAGGAAGTTGAGCTCAAGTATGTGAAATCTCATGATCAAATTGCGAATATCTTTACAAAGCCCCTCAAGTTTTAAGATTTCCAGAGATTGAGATCGCGTCATTGAATAAAGAACAAAAATCACATTTAAGGGAGAAATTTGTAGGACCCATTTAAATGAAAAAGAAAAAGAAGACAACAAGTTGCATGCAACAAGTTGAATGGACGTCTGAAACAAGTTGTGCGGACACAAATCCGATTTTGTAAAAGCCATATCTGATTTTTGGAAAGATACAAATCTGATTTGTAAAAGCCAAATCTGATTGGCTGTTTGGACAGTGAGGCTTGCTATAATAGAAGCCATCTTTCTTCATTTCAATTACACCAAATCAAGAGAAACAACAGAGATTGTAGTCTACGAGATAAATAGTAAGTGAGATTAATATTGTAGCGAGGTGTTAAAAATAAAGAGTGTTATTTTTTTTGAAATTTTAGTAGTCTCTTGACACTACCAAGTTGTAATATATTAGTGGTATTATATTGCACCGTTCGGGTATTGTATTTTACCCCGTTAAAAGATTTGGTGTCGTTGTTACTCTCTAGTAGTATTATAATTTATCGTGGATATTGTTCCTTGGCGGGATATTATTTTTCCCAAAGAGATGGATTGATAATAATAATGAGATAGCTCAAGCGACTATAGGACACTTCAGCAGCCAGTTTACCCAACCAAATAACTTATATGAGATGAAAATATTTAAATATCTGGAGGAAAAGGTCACGCACCAGGATAATGATATGCTTATGGAAATTCCAACAGAAGATGAAATTATAGATGCAATTTTCTCTATGGATCCTAATTGTTCAGTAGGCCCAGATTAGTTTAATGGATTTTCTTCTAGAGCTCATGGGAGATCATCAAAATAGACATCATTGAGTATGTCCGAGCTTTCTTTAGTGGAGCAAACCTGACCAAGTATTTCACTCATTCATATATTGTCCTCATGCCCAAAGTGAAGGCTCCAGACAACATTAGCTAACTCAGACCAATAAGCTTATGTAACTTCACCAACAAGATCCTCTCTAAGATTATTGCCATTATACTAGCACCTTTACTTCCTAATATGGTCTTAGAGAATCCTGTCACCCTTTTCACAGAAAATGGAGAGATGAATTGATATATTTATTGAATTCGTCGGAATTGTCGGGGCTCGAACCCCGCATGTTCCGCCTTGACAAGACGGTGCTCTGACCGACTGAACTACAATCCAAGAAAAATTAGGTGTACAACCTGAAATCATGGCTTTGTTCAGGGGAGACTCATCACATAGAATATCTTATTGCTCATGGAATAGTGCATGGTATAAAGGGAGACAAAAATGGAGGAAACGTAGTTATGAAGCTGGACTTGTCCAAGGTCAATGAAAAAATGTCATAGGAATTATGCACTTCTGTACTGTGGAAGTTGGGATTCATAGAGTCCTTCAGCGAAATCATTTATAGATTAATTTTGAATAATTGATACTCGATCATAGTAAATGGTACTAGACATGGTTTTTCAATTCCTCCAGAGGTCTCAAACAGGGGGATTCACTCTCCCCTGCTCTATTCATAATAGCTGCAGAAGCCCTCACGAAGAAGAATTTGGGAAAGAAATTAATAGGGAGAAGAGTTGTTTCATCACACATCTGGATCTTGATCGTAGAATCAATACAAAGATTAAGAGGTGGACCGGCTACAAATACTCCAAGATTTCTTTCGGTTACATGGGATGTCCTATATACACTGGCAGGAAGAATATTAGTTTATTTACTGACTTGGCTGCTAAAGTGATCAATAAGGTAGGAGGCCGGTAGAGTAATTTTCTCAGTGCTAGGGGAAATGCTCTGATCATCAAGTAGATCCTTCAATCTCAAACACTCCATCTGTTTGCAGCTATGGAACATCCAAACACTACACTTCAACAGATTGGAAAACACTACTCAAACTTCTTTTGATGGAAAAAACAAGTACCACTAGTGTGCTTAGAGGAAAAATTGTTGTCCAACACAAGAGGGAGGACTGGCATTCAAAAGGTCAAAGGATATTTGCAAAGGATTCGCTGCCAAGAGGTGCTAAAGGTTGAGAACAATATACAACCTTTGGTCTAAGTTCATCAAAGCTAAACCAATATGATACGAAAGTTATCATTTCTAAGAACTCCAACATTTGGAGGAATTTTCTACAAATTAGATCACAAGTGGAGCAAAATATCAATTGGGATATTAGTGAAGGCAAGATTCATTTTTGATGGGACAACTGGACTAATGAAGGCTCTCTAGCTCACAGAGTTCACTTCATGACTAAACCACGGAGTGGCATCGCAAGGGGTTTCATAATCAATTATCAGTGGGACACAGAAGCTCTCAGTGATCTACTTCTTGCTAATATTGTTCATGAGATCACTCTGATAGACATCGGAGATAGTGATAGAAAAGACATTTGCATATGGTCCCCTCGTGCTAATGTAAATTTTAACCGTTCATCTACTTAGGAACGCCTCAAGCAAAAGCAAGATAAGGATCCTCTAGCAAAGTAAATCTGAGCAAAAGGAATACAATTCAATGTCTCCTTCTTCATGTGGAAACTTTTAAGAAAGAAACAACCTATGGATGACTCTATATTGAGGTTTGGCTTTCAAACAACTTCCAGATGTTCATGCTGCAGAGTACCTAAACCTGAAACTGTGGACCATTTGTTCGCTACCAGTGTGTTGGCTACCAAGTTGTGGACATAGATGGCTAGACCATTGGGAATATTGCATAATGGGATTTTAGTCCAGGGAATTTTAAACTATTGGTGGAATACTCAACCTAGAAACCATGTTCATAAACTCGTCCTTCATATAACACCCTGTTACATTCTATGGGAGCTTTGAAAAGCAAGATGTAACAGAAAATCCAGTCGAGAGAACATTACTATGTATATAATTTCTAATCAAGTTCTTTTTAGTGAGCAAGTTATCATAGCTAAAAGGTTAGGCAAGATGGAAACCAACTGGGGATGGTAAAGTATCTGTCTAGTGGTGGAAATATATAAGACTAGGATCACTAGTAGCTTGGTGTGCTGGGATAAACCTCAGGGAGAATCATGGAAACTTCATGCATATGGTAATTTCATACGACGATTGAGACTGGAAGGAATAGGGGGAATTTTTAGGAAGGGAAATGGAAACATGATTTGGACATTAGCCAAAACTGTTCAATTCACAACTAACAATCTTTGTGAACTGCAGACTGCTACCTACTGAATTAACTGATGTTATGATCAATAACACATACATCTTGTATTAGATATGGACTCCCTGGTGGTGGTCAACATGCTAAAAGGACAAGTCATACCTCCATGTAGATTGAGAAAGGCAGTAGAGGAAGGTCAAAAGAAAATTCAAGAGAGGCAAATTGAAGTCAAGCATTGCTAAAGGGAAACCAACGTAGTCACTGATGCATTAGCCAAGGAGGCAGCTACAATGGATGGTGAAAAATTATACCTCAGGGAAGACAAATTACCAGAGAATGCTAGAGGTCCTATAAGGATGGACATGCTACACTTGGCTTCCTTCAGGTATAAACAAAGCAAACATTCTTGATGACACTATGAACCTCTTTGGTATATCAATTAGGGAAGGCTCTCTTATGAATAAGAACCCTTCCCTCCCTCGTTCGGTTACTTTTCTTTTACCACTTGTGTGTTTTGTGTTTCTTCAGGGGCAGTTGCAACTATGTTATTTGGCCTGTTAGAGTATCTTGATAACAGATTGGTTTTTGGATCTTTTGCCTTTTGTGGAGGTTTTGGTTACATTAATCCCTCCTGTATTATGATCTTGTTAAAATAATTAGGGTAGGGGTCCAAGTCAAACCCCCACCAACATAGGAGCGATAAATGTGGTTGGTTGGATTCAATGAAAAAATGGGAGGTAGGACTTAAGAGAAAAACAAAAGCTCAAGTCCTTCCAAATAACACGAATATACATCTAAATTTAGATTTGTCATACTTTTGACCTTATGGTGGGTAACGTCCATATATCTAGTTGATAATAGGCTAGATTCACGTAACTTGGTAACTGTTTGTACCCCAACTTGACTATGCTTCAATGTTCTAGGATAATTAAATGACGATAAATTGGCTCTAATTATGAGTTTCGTCTTTTGCAGGAGCGAGTTGTGTTTATGAGAACTTAGGACAGTGTTTGGAGCTAAATTAAAGCAAGGGAAGCCCCTCTGAGCTGAGTACTGTGAAAGAAGAGAGAAAAGAAGAGCTAAAAAGATAACCCAGCCTAGCGCGCCCACTAGCGCGACCGCGCTAGCCCATGATTCAAAACAGAATACTATGCGACATGCGCAACCATTAGCGAGGCACGAGCGTGGCCGCGCTAGTCCAGTACGGATGAAATAATTTCAGGGGTAAACTTGGAAGTTAGGGGGCAATTCCACTTAACCTGTAATAGGTCCAGCTCGCCCAAAAGTAAATTATCAAGGTTTTTACAGCTGAGTTGAAGGCAAGGAGAGGCAAGAGGCAAGGAGGATAATTCAACATCGAGTTTTTCCTTTCTTCCTTTTATATTTTACCATTTATGATGAATTTTGCTATTGTTAGTATGAATACGATTATGAGTAGCTAAATATTTAGTCTAGGGTTTTGATGGAACCTATTGAAGGATGAACTTTGTGTTATGTTAATATAGTTTAATCTCTATTTGTTCAACTACGTTCTTGTTGTAGTTAATTGATAGGATCCTCAATTGGTTGTGCCTATTTAGTATGTATTACTCGGGAGAGAGTGCATATTTAGGTAATTGTTGAACAACACCACGCCCAAAGTATATGAGGGATCAATAACCGAGGGATTAAAGGCGGGATTAGGGATAACGAAGCCTTGGGTGAGATCTAAAGTGAGCTATAATAAAAGTCAGATAGCGTAACTCGGGAGAGTGCGTCTAGTAAATTGTCGTAATTACTCGGAAGAGATTTACTGTAGTAAGAGTGTTCATGATCGATAGAGACGATTAGGCAATTCTATGTGAAACATAACAGGAAGGGATTCCATCAATAGGGGAGATCATAACCTTAGACCCTTTTCTTACTAGCTTACAACTCAATCATAGTTAGCTATTAGTTTACTTAACGTTATTCATCAATAGTTAGTTAAAACATCAACTATTGTTATTCAAAATATCTGGGAAGTTGATTACGAAGAATTTAGTGAGTCTAACAAAAGTAATTGGTAGGTTAATTCTTTGAGGATTCGACTCTGGCTAAATACTCGGATTATATTTGCAGCGACCACTTTGTCCTTTTGATAAGGCATAGTTGGGCGTGATCACTAGTAAGAAGACACTTTAAACAGTTCTAGGGAGATGTTGGAAACTCTAAATGATATAAGTCTGATTAGAAGTAGAGGCAAGTTTAGCCAGGCAATCATCCACCTAATTACCTTCCATAAAACATTGATACACTCCGCCTTTTGCCTCATTTATGATGCTGATGATGTTGCCTGCAATCTATTTGATCTTCATATTGTTGGTCATTCTATTGGTCAGCATATTTGCAATAATCAGGGAATTGAATTCAAGAACAAAATTAGAGTACCCATGTTGACTTCACCATTTCACTCCAAACTCATCAGCAAGAGCTTCTGTCATGTTGTTGTTGTTGTTACTCTGTATGGCACTGGCGAGGCCATGATTAAGTCGTTATTTTTGTCCCTCACAGTGCCCCCGTGGAGATTGAGAAAGGCAGTAGAGGAAGCTCAAAAGAAAATTCAAGAGAGGCAAATTGAAATCAAGCATTGTTATAGTGTTTACCTTGAAAATGGTAGTTATAATTAGATTTGATTATGTGGTTCTAAAAATACGTGATCTATTTTTATGCTAGTTGTTAAGTAGTAAATGCTAAGCGTGATACAAGAAAAGCAAAGTAAAAATAAGGGTAAGTGCTGTTATTCAAAAAAAACAATCGTGGATCTGGGGGATCGGGGTCTTGAGCTGGACTAAGCTAGACCTCGAGGTTTGAGCTAGTGAGCTCAACTAGAGATGGTCGACGGAGGCCTAACAGTTCTTAGGGCTTTGAGGAGGGCTCTTTATGATCAATGATGAATAATAAATGAAGAACAATCAATAAAACGCAGTAAATGTAAGCAATGTAATAAATGTAAGTAATAAATTCAAGGGAGAATATGTTTAAGTTAGAGAGTAGGGAATGTTCTTGTTCTTGTATTGAATATCACGTGTACAAAAAATGACAGGGATCCTCTTTATATAGGAGGGGGAATCCCAACACAATACAGGTGTATTTATTACGAAGATATACGGCTGGTACAACCATTTATTACAAAGATCAACGGTTGGTACAACCATTTAATGTCACGGTACGAACTTGTACTATTCTTGTAGACCTGATCAGCTTTAACCACGCGCCTATTGGGAATTTCCTGCTTGTCCGAGATAACCACCGATTTGCACTGTCTTGAGGTCGAGCATAGGAATCCCTCTAGGTCAAACCTCGAACCATGCTTTGAGGCTTCCGAAAATGCGCTGTGAAGTGCCATAATAATTATAAAATTGGACTCTCCGATTTTAGACGTATAGAGATAGTCCCCGCGTTTCTTAGATTAAAAGGATAAGAAAGGGTCTTCAATTTTTGCTTCTTCGATACTCCCATTATGGCGTCAGTTCATGCTAGCATTAAATGCCATGACTCAAAGGCTACACAGAGGTCGCTATCAACATGATTGTCGATAAGCCCACGAATCGTCATTTGTTCGACCTTTACGATCCTCAAACATTGCCCAAATGGCTTCTATAAATACTTCAATTTGTTTTGCCATTCACACTTTTACAACATCAAGTATTAGGGCTAAGTTCGCAGCTTCCTGCATCCATCTTCTTCCTGTGGTTACTTCTTCATCCTCTTCCTTAGAAACCTTTTTTATAATCATGGCTAGAACCTCTAGAACGGTACTCAGAAAGAGGGCACCGCTTCCTCATCACGCCCGTCCAAGGGCAAACAAAAATTGCCTCCGACTGTCGAGAAATGTACCCCCGACCACTTTGATACAGTTTCTGATTTTCCATCAAAAATCCCCCTTTTACCCCGGGCCGATGCGAGCCTATGTCTCGGTACATCACTATGGTGACCGATACACAGAGAGTAAAGAAAGACTGTCGATGGGGGTTGGCAGTTCAAGTAGAGATCCCCAAGCTAGTGGAAAGCATAGTAGACTACAAAGCTGGCTTCCTCAGCGTATATACATATCCATTCACTCTAGGTCCCGTAGATCCTTCTTCCCCGAAGATAGATCCGGTGAGTCTTGATTTTTATCATGAGTACCGAGTGACACTTGGTCAAATCAATCCTTCTTTTTGGATGCTCGTTTACATGCTCTAATATTTTTCCAATCAGGTCGGCGGAATGACCTTTACCCTCGATCACTTGGTCGGGTTGTACAGCCCTCGTCTCTACCGAGGTATGATCAAGCTTCATCCTCGATCTGCGAAGATGTTCTTTTCGAGTATCGATGTGGACAAGGATCGGGGGTGGATGATCGGACATCATCCCGGCTTATAGGATACCATTCCCAAAGGAATGGAATATGAAGCGTAAGTGCCCCTACCTCGAGTATGCTTTATTATCCCTTCTTTCCCCTTCTGAAATGATCTTCTTTTGACTATGCAGCCACCGTTTGGTACCCTGCCGCGGTTCAGAACCTTTCGAGATTAATCAGACAGCTAGACTCTGCCTTTCCTAATAGTGGGCGTGCTTGGCATGAGTTAGCCAAGACGCGGTGGTAGGCTAAGAATCAAGGTAAGCACTTCTTGCTGTCGTCGCCAAATTTCGTATGAGTATTCTTCGTGGTGGTGAGTTTAATATCTCATGCTTGTGTAGGACTCGAGGAAGGTGTGTTGATGAGGCTGGCTCCTCCCGGTGAAGAAGGAACCTCGAAACCCGGCAAGGGCAAGTCCTCGTTTTGAAGACGAAGGTAATGATGATGATGATCGCCCTTTGGTACAAAGGGCAAGACGGATTACTGATGCTCCAAAAGTTGCTGGGCGCAAGGACGCCGAGTCGGGGATGGTCGATGTGGACATAACCCATGCTGAGGAGATCCTTGAAGAGGGTTGGGGCGTAGTCCCCCAGCTTCAAGTCAGACATGGTACAGTCCGTACTGATGGAACCTCGGCTAGCGATTACGGAGAACCTGAATCCAAAGTTTCTCGGGGTCAAGATGAAACCCTTATAGGTTGATGCCCTGGGTAGCTTTAAATTGGGCCCTTCGTTTTCATCGGGGGAAATTAGGGATGCCCAGGACCCGGGTACCACCGGTGTGGGGGCCTCTCATGGAGAGGAAGATATGCTCAAGGACTACTTCGTCGACATCAACATGGACGTAGACCTCGACGCCCCCGTCGCTCTTGAGGAGGCCAAGAATCTTCAACAGGAGGTAATATTCTCGACATACCATTTGCGCTTCAACTTTTTCCCTTATCTATCTAACTCTTTTGCTTTTATTGTAGGTCAAGAAATTGTATGACCATGCCTTTTCTAATCTCCAAGATGAGCTTTCATGCGATGAGAAGGAACTCGAGAAGCTCACCTCGGCGCTAAATAAGTCGAAAGCCTCCTCTTACCGAAAGGGGGAGGAGTTAAACGGGCTTCGGGCGAGCTTGGAGGGAGTGCGCCAGGAACGGGCTAGCCTTGCTGAGAAGGTAACATGGCGTCCATGAATTTATCTTTTTATTCTTATAACTTGATGCTTACTACCTTGATTCTCCTCTGCAGATTGGGCAAAGAGATGCCCTGGTAGGGCGACTTCAGGGAGAGGTAGCGGCCAAAGATGCGGAGATCCTCGAACTGAAGAGGCAGAATGAGGCCATGAATTCGGAGAGAGACCTTTTTCGGGTAGAGTTGCCCTCGACCCAGGATCTTCTCCGAAATGCTCGAGAGGAGGCTGCTGCACTAATTGTGGCCAAGTCTAAGGCCGAGGAAAATGCCTCTTCATAGAAGAAAGATCCCACCACCCCAAATCCTCGAGCCAAGGAGATATCCGAGTAGGCCGAGGAGAAGTTGGATCGGGCCGTTGCTTATGATTGTCTAGAAGTACGGAGACACACATTCGAGGAAGCAAGCGTCAAAGGTGTCTCTCTCTCTGTTGAGATTGAGAAATCCAGAACCTTGGAGGAAATATCTGCGCCTTCAACTACCTCAGATGAGGTCTCTAGAAGTGATTCAAACGGTAGCGAGGGTGAGGGATAGCCTCCCGTCATCCTTTCTGCTTCTTCTTTTCTTCTTTTTGTGCATGGGCTATTCGAGGGAGTTTTGTAAAGACACATTCTATAAATGAATTTTTTTGTGAATGTAAAATGATTCTTCTACATCAAGTCTTCGAACTTTATATTTCTGCGTTGCTGCTGAGTTCGCCTTTGAATTTTGATGTTGGCTCTTCGGAGCCCATACTTGGAGTAATTCGGACCCCAGAGATCAGGCACCATCTCCAGGTTACGTCGATAGCTCTTTTAGAGTCGATACTTGTAATAACAGAGATCCTCTAGATCAAGTACCATCTCGAGGCTGGATTGATAGCTTTTCACAACTCACACTTGTGGTAACAGAGATCCTCGAGATCGGGTGCCATCTCAAGGCTAGATTGATATGGGGATCTCGATAGCTATCGGACAACGTCATTGATATGACATGATCGTGAAGTGATCGGGGTGGCCCCACCGATTCGCTTCCCTAAAAGTTGTAATGGTACGACCAGAATTAATTGGCCTACAAATTGGTGATCAGTCGCCGCTTGCTCTATATATGTGTTTGCTTTCTTCTTATTTGAAGATTCCGCTACTTTGAGCAACTATCCTTTTCATAGAGCTCTCCTTTCTTTCGCCAGTTCTTTTGCCCTTTTAATTCAAAGCTTTTGCCTAAGTTTTTACTTCTCTTATCTTGTTTTACCATAGTTATGGCTGCCATGCCCAATGTTGTTCACTAGGAAGAGGAGGGTTTTGCCTCTGCTTCGTGTTGGGTCGCTGGTACACCGTCAGCGTCTGGTGAGCTAACCTCGAGATGTTTTGTCTCGAGGAGGGACTTTATGTTAAAGTGACCTCCCAACATTGAGGGCCATTGGGAGCATGCATCGAGGTTCGTCTCATCAATAGGTGAGGAACACCTCGAGGCAGTTAGGAGAGACTGCGGATGGGGAGAAAAGGTGATACTGCCGGTACCTTCCCCGGATGAGAGAATCATGGCTCATGTAGAGGGGTTTTTGAACGTATACACGTACCCCTTTACAATGGGCCCACTTGATAGAGTCGTGCTCGAGTTCACCCTCAGCCATCTTATTAGACTGTACTAGCCCTTGCATTACCGAGACATGATTACCCTACGACAATGATCCACCCGGCCCTTTGTTGCCATTAATGAAGAAGATGGGGACCGATAGTGGGTGAGTCAATTTGTCCGAGTGCAGACTGTCGATATCATCCCCGCAGAGTTCCTGCCATTTCCTGAGATATAAAATTTCACACATAAGTGGTACACTTGTATTTTTGTTATTTTGTCCATGGTGGAGGCAGACTCCATAAAGACGTTTTCCTTCTATTTTTCAGCAATCCTGTGGCTACCACACGAGGTTCCCGACCTGGCGGATTGGACTTGGAAACTGGCAGCTTGCTCAACTTACAATGAGCGTAAGTGTCGAGATCTATCCAAGGGTGGATGGGAGGCAAAACACCACGGTACGTTCTGCGTGATTTGGTTTCTTTGAAAGGTACTTTCTTTTATGTGTATTAACTCTATCACCGCAGATATTGGAGAATTTTCTGAGATGAGACCGTGCCCCATCAGGGAGGAGGAAGGATCGTTGGCTTTGAGGCCGAGGAATGATAACAAACGAAAGGAACCCTCGAAGGACGAGGGTGCTCATAGCGAGGCAAGCCCTGCTCGGAGGCTTAAGGATGATGTATTAGCTAAGCCTGTAGCATCTGAGGCTTCTAGCCTCGAAAAGATGGTTCGTCCTTTGCCGCCGTCTTCTTTTCTCGCCGAAGGTACTTCAAGGGATAAATATTTTCTGCCGCCTTGTTCTTCTCCTACCGAAGGTACTTCGAGGGAAATTCGAGGCTAGGGGCCACCTAAATCATGCAGGATATCGAGATACCGTGTTCCATCGGGAGTGGTTCTACTGGGGTCGATGAGACCAAGCCAGTAAATGTGCACTCAACTTTTAAGAAGGCTCAGCGGCTTAGTTCTATGGTGAGTTTTGGTCGACTGTATTAGCTTTTCAGTTTTGCACTTTTCATTTTCTAATTAAGCTTCTTTTTCATAGGCCTTTGACAGGCTCAAGTCCGAGCTGCTCCGCCGTGAATCCAGGTTACGAAAAGCCTTGGACGGGGAGAAATCCCTCAGGCGTCTTTGTGACAAGAGGTCAAAGGAGTTGGTATACCTACGGTACAAGGAGAGTTGAAGCCGGAACTACGAAATCTACCTCGAGAGACAGGTAACCTTTGTTTCGAGGGGATGCATGATTCATCTTCTTCCCTCGGAGATTAATAATTTGATACTTTAGTTGCAGACAAAGGCAAAGGACCTGGAACGCCTTTGGGGCGAAATTGTCAGGCCAAGTACGAGTGTAATGAGTTGAACGCTCAGATAGATGCTAGGTTGCGGCCAAGAAGAATGCTTTGTCCAAGGCTTCTACCCTTAAGGTAAATCTCCGGAATGCTCACAAAAATAGCTCGGTCCAAATGAGCTTGATTCCAAAGCTCGAGTCCGACCTTTTGAAGATGAAGGCTGAGGTCGTGCATGCTCGGGCTGAAGCTGAAGAGATTCGAGCTAAGACTGATAAGAAAGTGGCCGTTTATTTAGAAAACGTTGTTGATGCTCGAGCTGAGCTGAGAGGGGCTCCCGATCGAGAAAGTAGAAGCAATGAATATACCGTGCAAATCCCGAAGTGAAACCCTCAAGGAGATCCATGCTAGGGGCTTCGATTTCACAGAAGAGATAGAGCATGCCAAAGCGGATGAATACAATGTCAAGTTCCTCTTGTCCGATGCCGAAGATAATGAGGAAGAGGCTGACAGACCACAGTCCCGAGGGGAAAGTAGACTAGGCCTTTCTTTTCTGATTCTGTGTATAATGCTCTTAGAGAACATTGTAAATGGAGCTCTGTATTCTTTCACATATACATATAAAAGGAAGCCTTTCAGTTTCAACTTTCGTACAATTCTATTTGCTTGTGTATGTCTTTATTTGCCTTAAGTTTTGATGTTTGTCAATGATTAGCCAGCCGAATTGGCTTTCGAGTACACACCCTTAGGTTTACAAATCGACCCTGAGGCTTGTTATGCTGGCACGTAGGATTTTGCGCATTTGGTCAGTATAACCTCTGATCTAAGCTGGCGACAATGGCTCTTACGCATTAGGTCAGTACGACCTTTTAGTTTAATCTGGCGACCGTGGCTCTTACGCATTGGGTCGGTTTGACCTTTTGATCTAAGATGGCGACAGTGGCTCTTACGCGTATGGTCGGTACGACCTTTTAATTTAGGTTGGAGACAGTGACACTTACGCGTAGGGTCGGTACGACCTTTTAATTTAGGCTAGAGACAGTGGCTCTTATGCATAGGGTCCGTACGACCTCTAGTATAGGCTTTATTTTTCCCTCGTTGAAGTTCTTATGTTCGTCAGACTTTTTGACGGTTCGATAAGAACCATGATTATATGTCGTTATGTAATGATAAATGAGCACCTCGGGAGGTTTCGCTCAATGGCTGAATTATTTCGAAGCCTTTTTATTATTTGGAGCTGATATGATTGAAGATCTTTTGCTTATGCCAAGGGTAGCCTGATTAACCGGTTCTTTTTGAAGTATTTTCGAAGTAATTTCAAGGCCTATGATTTTATGGCGACGCTCGGGCATCCCCGAGTCGCATTAGTTTGGCTGGTATAGCCTTGTGACCGTAGTCATTGTATTTGGCCGTAGCCTTTTAGTCCCAGAGTGAAGTAGCTTCTGTGTCTATATCAAGGGTATGCCTTTTTAGCGGTCTTACAAGTTTGAATATATAGCCTTAACTTTAAGATCAGGATTATTCATTTTGTAAGGTCTTAAAATTTGAACATGCCTTACTTGAAGTCTTATAGATAGGTTACTTGGAACAAGTATGATTCATGCCTGGCTCGAGGTCTTACAGATAGGTTACTTGGTACAAGAATAATTCATGTCTAGCTTGAGGTCTTACAGATTTGGTATTGCCTTATAGAGGTCTTACACTGTTGATAACACCTCGTGGAGGTCTAACATTTTCTAATATTTCCACGTGGAGGGCTTTCGTGCTCGAGGTCGCCCGCACGGGGGTCTTATGACCTCGTATTCTTGATACCTCGATGGGGCGACCGTCGGCGACAGTCCCCGAGACGTCGAGATTTTTGGCTCTGCAGCCGTTCCTTATATATTTTGATGTTGCCTCATTGAGGGCTTACGAGCTTGAAGTTTCCGGCCCGGAGGTCTTACGACTTCGAGTTTTTGATGTCAGTCCCCGAGTGTTTGGGAAATTTCTGGCCCTGGAGCCGTTTCTTTGTAAAAGTAGTAGATTTATGATTACTTGGTACAAGAACACATGTTTTTGTCATCAAGGGTTTCGATTATTCTATGCGGACTCGGTTCATTCGACCGTTTGGCCCGATATATCATTTTCCTATCCAGATCCTTTTGGCTCATCTTGACTTCTTCGAGAAGGTAATCTCTCAGGGGGATGCCCCCAGTATTCGAGGTTGATTGAAGAGAAGCCTTTAATATTTGTTAAGTTCTCCTTAGGTAGCATATAAATGTTGTCTCGTTAAAAACCTTGCTGGTAAAACCCTTCTTGGGATAAAATCCGATCAAAGGAAAAGAGTGCAACGCATGCTTTAAACCTAAGGTCCTCACGATGGAAAGTGTTTTGATTGTTCTAACCGGGCTCCTTCACATAGGTTAGTGTATGATGTAAATAAAAAGGGAGACGATTATACCTTAGTAGTGATGGCGCTTCGAGCCTCGATATTTTTCAGATGTTTGCTCCGGGGACGCGGTACGGTCCTTTACTAACAGACTTGGGTGCAGTCGAGAATGTAGCTCGTGATTGCTACTTCGCTGTTTGCTTATCCTTTGGCTCCTTCTATGTTGAAGGTGTCGATGCCTGTGCCACATCATGCACCGCGAACATCTCTCTTGCTGCATGTTGCTCCCCGTATACAGTTTTTATTCCGTCCTTTGTTGGAAACTTCATCATTTGATGAAGGGTTGATGGTACTGCTCTCATCCAGTGTATCCATGGCCTTCCGAACAAGGCATTGTACCTCATGTCTCCTTCGATGACATGAAATTTGACGTTTTGAATTGCGCCGGCCACGTTGACCAGGAGGGTGATTTCCCCTTTTGTTGTCTTGCTCGCCATGTTGAATCCGTTGAGGACTCGAAAAGCAGGCACGATTTGGCCGAGCAGCCCGAGCAGCTTTACCACCATCGACCTGATAATATTGGCCGAGCTACCTGGATCTACAAGTGTACGTTTAATTTGAAATGTATTCACAAGAAAAGAAATTACCAGTGCATCGTTATGTGGCTGAGACAGGGTCTCGATTTCCTCATCGCTGAATGCGAGAGCGTCCTCGAGTATGTAACCTCGAGTTCGCTTTTCCCTGGTGATGGCTATTTTTGTTCGTTTGACAATATGTTCATGTGGGATGTCGACTCCCCCGACAATTAGGTGGATGATATGTTGTGGTTCTTCTGTTTCATTTTTCCTACTCGCCACTTTTTCCCGAAATTGATTTTTGGCTCGATCGCTAAGGAACTCTTGGAGGAGCCCTTTGTTATGTAGTCGGGCTACTTCTTCTCGGAGCTGTCTGCAATATTCGGTCCTATGACCGTGTCTATCGTTAAATTCGCACGTCAGGTTGGAATTCCTTTGCGACGGGTCTAATAGTACGGGTTTTGGCCACCTGGTGCTCTGATTTTACATATGGCTGACACGATACCCGAAACATTAACGTTGAAGTTTTACTCAAATAACTGAGGTACCTCCGTCGGCCTTGTGTATCTGTCGAATCCAGCTCTTCTTACGAGACCCTGAGGATTCTGACCTCGGTCTGCCCTTCGGCCGTTTCGGGGTATGTTACGCCTGGGGGAGTTTCTTCTATCTTTAGTGTATGGTTGGTACCTTTCCTTGTTTGGCCTTGGCTCTTTTTCCAGGAGCCTGCTAGGATATACTGAGCCCGAAGGGGCTCCCAGTTGGTCGTCCTCGACCCTAATCTTTGATTGATTTCGGTTGTGGACATCCTCCTAAGTCACGACAGAATATTCAACCAAGTTACGCTTTAGTTGTTTCAAAGCTACCGAGCTTCGTTCATTCAAACCTTGGGTGAAGTCCTGCACTGCCCTATCATCGAAGACTGGTGGTAACACCATTCGCTCCATTTGAAAGCGAGATACAAACTCTCGCAACATCTCGTTCTCCCTCTGTTTGATTTTGAAGACATCGGACTTCCTTGTAGTAACCTTGATGGCACCGACATGTGCCTTTATAAAAGAATCTGCCAACATGTCGAATGAGTCTATCAAATTTGGGGATAGGTTGTGATACCACATCATGTCCCCTTTTGAAAGTGTTTCTCCGAACCTTTTTTAGCAGGACAGATTCATCTCGTCGTCCTTCAGGTCGTTGTCGTTCACCGCACAAGTGTAAGTAGTGACGTGCTCTTTTGGGTCCGAGGTTCCGTTGTACTACGAAAGGCCGGGCGTTCTGAATTTCTTCAGGACGGGCTTTGGAGCAGCATTTGACGAAAATGGCTTTTGTACAAATTTCTTCGAATCTACACCCTTCAGAATCGGTGGTGCGCCTGGGATCTGATCGCCTTGAATTGTAAGTCTCGACCTTTTTTCGTTGGCTTCTATAATTTTTTCGCCCAATTTAATCGTCTTTGTGAGGTCCTCCAGCATCTTCATAATAGCGGGGTCGGCTACTGACCTCTTGTTACTCGATCTTTCCGGTACTTGTTCGGCTCGAGGAGCTGTTTTCGGTGCTGCTGTGCTTGGAGTTTTTTGGTGGTTTTGCAGTTTAGCAATCGCCAATTGTTTTGCCTGTAACAACTCAAAAATAACGTGAAGGCTAACCTCCTGTTCCTCCCGAGCTGGGGCTTTTTGAGCTTCTTGTTGGTTTTTTTTGGCGTATACTCCTGTTAGTGTCGGAGCTTATATCGACGTGTTGGGCATTGCGTGAGACCACATCCACGGGAATTGGTTCTGGTGCATCCTCAGGGTTTTGTGGTTGTACACCAATACCTCGAATAGCTACACCATTCTCTCCATGGTCCACATGACCGTTGTCTTCATGTATATTCACTAAGTTAGACATTTTAACATGAAATCAAAGATTATGGGACAAGAAAAAGTGAGAAGGATAACTTACGTTATTTAGTAAACCAGCACAAAAACCATCACTATTATTTTTAGCCCATGGTGGGCGCCAAATTGTTTACCTTGAAAATGGTAATTACGATTAGATTTGATTATGTGGTTCTAAAAATGTGTGATCTATTTTTATGCTAGTTGTTAAGCAGTAGATGCTAAGTGTGAGACTAGAAAATCAAAGTAAGAATAAAGGTAAGTGTTGTTATTCAAACCAAACAATCGTGGATCGGGGGGATCGGGGTCTCGAGCTGGCCTAAGCTAGACCTCGAGGTTTGAGCTAGTGAACTCGACTAGAGACGGTCGAAGGAGGACTAATAGTTCTAAAGGCTTTGATGAGGGCTCTTTATGATCATTGATGAATAATAAATGAAGAACAATCAATGAAACGCCGTAAATATGAGCAATGTAATAAATATAAGCAATAAACTCAAGGGAGAATATGTTTAAGTTGGAGAGCAGGGAATGTACTTGTTCTTGTATTGAATATCATGTGTACAAAGAATGACAAGGATCCTCTTTTTATACCAACACAGTACAGGTGCATTTATTACAAAGATATGCGACGGTACAACCATTTATTACAAAGATCAACGGCTGGTACAACCATTTAATGTCGTGGTACGGACTTGACTATTTTTGTAGACTTGATCAGCTTTAACCACGCGCCTACTGTTAATTTCCTGCATGTCTGAGATAGTTGCTGATTTGCACTGTCCCGAGGTCGAGCATAAGAATCCCTCGGGGTCGAACCTCAAACCATGCTTCGTGGCTTCCGAAAACGGGCTGTGAAGTGCCAAAATGATTGTAAAATCGGACTCTCCAATTTTATCCGTATACAGATAGGAAAGCCAACGTAATCATTGATGCATTAGCCAAGGAAGCAGCTACAATGGATGGCAAAAAATTATACCTTAGGGAAGACGAATTACCAGAGAATTCTAGAGGACCTATGAGGATGGACAAGATACACTTGGCCTCCTTCAGGTATAAACAAAGCAAACATTTTGGATGGCATTATGAACCTCATTAGTATATCAATTAGGGTACTCCTCGAGTTACCATTTCATTGCCATACTTGGATCTATGTCAAACAAATTCTGACTCCGATTGGAACCCCTCTCTCTATGGATATAGCTACTGATTACAGAACTCGTCCAAGTATGGCTAAGGTCAGAGTTGAAAGTGATCTCTCTAAACCAAGATTGAGTTCAATGTTGGTGGGACGAGAGAAGGAATCGAATCCTCTAAAGGGTCTCACACAAAAAGTAGAATATGAAAATGTCCCTAAGTATTGTCGGTACTATAAATTACTGGGACATTCATTAGCAACATGTTGAAATGTCCATAAAAAGAATAATACAGAAGTGAAAGATGGGGTAGAACATATGAATCTTGAAGCTGATCACGCAACTGATAAGAATAGCAATGCAAAACCTGGAGTTGAGAAAAAGGATGAAATAAAAGAGAACTTAGGGGTAAATGAAAGCAAGGAAATAATGCACAGGTGCTATCTAATATGCACACTGTTTGGGAAGAAGGAGGAACTAGCAAGAGAGACGAGAAGGTTAATTCTATGAAACATGTAAGACAGGAGTCTGCCACAATAAATATTGAAATTCAACACAAAAATGCTGGAAAAAAGAAGAATAAAAACAAGGAAACCTTTTAAAGGGAGACGATGGATGTTGTAGAGATTACAAATGACCTCATTAGCAACAAGGCCAAGAATGAGGATTTGGTAAAACATAGCAAAAAGGCACAATGTTGTAATGAAGGGGAAACCAACATAAAAAGACGGATCAACTCTAAGAAGAAAAAGATCAAAAACATCAAAAAGACTCCAAAGAAGAGGACTAAGGTTACTTTTAAGGTCACTAGAAAGCATCAGGAAGGGAATACAAAAATGGGAAGTGAGAGTCATAATCCAAGAGGATCATTTAGCGCTATATAGAGAGATTCAGGCTATACAAAAATCTGGTAAAGAAAAGCAAAAGGTAAATGAATATATGAATCCCGATGAGAGTCGCATTTCCACTCCTTTATCTAAATAAGTACCTCAAGAGAAGGCTGGAAGCAAGGAGAAATTAAACACTAAAAATACAAAAAGAGGGACGTGACTAGATCTCAGGAAACTCAAGGTAGCAACAATGAAAGAGTGGAAGAATCTATAATAGAATCCTCTAGCTTAGCTTCAGATGTGAAGAATCAACCAGGAATCCAGCTTTTTGTCTAATTAAATGGAGGCCAAATTAGAAAATAAGGAATCCAAAACTCTGAAAAAAATGATGAGGAAATTTCCAACAGTCTTATTGAGGCTTGTGATGTTTAGCTTAAGGCATATATATTTCTATGTATATCGCCTCATATTTTACTTTTGTGTTCGTGAATTTGGGATGTTAAATGCTATGATTTATATTAACTCGAAGTGTTTTCATGTGTAGGAATGATTCCGGAGAAATTGAGGGCGAAACGAGAAGAAATTAGAGCCAAGACGAACAAAACCAAAAATATTGTGCATTTGGGCGCCACTGGCAGCGCCTGGCGCCACCGATGGTGCTGGAAACAGAAGCTGAAAATTGGGCAGCGCCCTGGTAGGTGCCTGGCACTGTCCAGGGCGTCGTTGACTTAATTTTTGTCCTATTTTCCCCTGGACACGGATTATTCGGCCCTAGACCTACCCAACACGTATAAAAGAAAGACTAAGCCTATTTTTGAGAAGGGAGATGCCACTTTGGAGGAAAAATACACACAAGAAACATCCATGAGCAAGAACATCTCTGATTTCTTCATCTTTTCTTCTATTTTCAATTATTCAAACCTTATGCAATTGTTTGCTAGTATTATGAGTGGCTAAAAACCCATTGTTCTCGGGTTGTGATTTAGTCATGAAGATTGTTGTTTAACGTTGACTTAACCTCGATTATAATTAACTAATATATGGTTGTTTCTTCAATTTTGTGATTAATTGCTTACTTGTCTGGCCAGCAGTTAGGTTCTATTTACTATCTATGCTATGCTTGGGAAAGCCGTGTTTAGATTAGAGAAGAATTTAAGAGAGCATGATCTTAAAACTTAGGGGGAGCGGATTTGTGGTTAGAATAGGAATATACCTTGTCACCGTGCTTAATTAATTATAGTAATCTTAATGCATTCTTAATAGATTGATTTCATAGGAATATAGGCTTTAATCTATTTTGAATAGGCGAGTAGTACTTTGGGAGAAGGTTATGAGAGCAGTTATCGATTAATTAGCAACCATGAGTGAATTTTATGAGAGGGAGAGTTAATTAGAACACAATACGAATGGTGAATCTATCACAACCCTGGAATACTTGTCTCTATTGAATACATACCAAACTTTCTACTGCTTGATAATTTAGCTATTACTTAGAATTGTAGTATAGTATAATTAGACTTTTGAACTCGAATTTAGCTTGACGGAATAACCATATTGGTGAGTTAGTGAGTAGTTAATATAAGTCTCGGTGGGTTCGACGCTCGACTTATCATTTTATACCTGTACGACCACGGGTACTTGCGTGTGCATTTGCGAGCAACAAGTTTTTCGCGCCGTTGCCGGGGACTTAAAAATTAGCTACTTTGCTGACGTAAGCTTTGATTAGTTATTTGTTCAAGTTTTAATTTTTAGTTTACCTTGTTTGTGTTAACGCAGGCTATTCTCTTCAATGCGGAGGAGTAGAAGCGCAAACAATCTCCTTCCTCTTGATCCTGAAATTGAACGGACACTTCACAGGGTGAGGAGGGAGGTCGAAGCTAGAACTAGAATAGAAAGAGAGTTGGACATCGTAGTTCAACCACAGCCAATAGAGATGGCAGGTAATGTACAACGTGCGGTGATAGAAGCCGCAAAGCCCAATCTTGCTAATATGACTCACGCTATTGTGAAGCCTGAGATCACAGGGCATTTTGAACTGAAACACTACATGGTACAGCTGATTCAGTCCACATGGAAATATATGGGTCTATCATAGGAAGATCCGCAGAGGCACATTCAGTATTTCTTAGAAATTACAGATACCTACAATTATCCGAACTTTTCCAAGGACTATGTCAGGATGACACTTTTTCCCTTTTCACTGCTGGGGGAAGCTAAGGAATGGTTACAGAAAGAGCCCGCGAACTCAATCCACACTTTGGATGATATAGCAAGGAAATTCTTAATCAAGTTTTTCCCCACAAAGAAGACAAATTGATTGAGGAGTCAGATTCTTGGGTTCGAACAACGGGATGGAGAGACACTTCGTCAAGCCTGGGAAAGATACAATTAGCTACTCAGATATTGCCCGCACCATTGTCAGACTGATGAGGTGTTGGGACACACTTTTGTTCACGGGCTAGATGAGACCTCAAAGATAAATCTTGATTCAGCTTTTGGGGATAGTTGCATGGCGAAACCATATAGTGAAATTCAACTCTAGCTGAATAACTTCACTGCTAATCATCATAACTGGCAAAGAGATTGGGATTCACGCAAGGCAAGCCAACAGAAGGCAGCCGGGTTGATTGAGCTTGATGACTTCTCGGCCAAGAGAGATGAGATAGCAAAATTGGCAAACCAGATGAATAGAATGACAATGCAACAGATACAACAGATGCAACATGTACAACAAATGTCTCTTTGCTGCGAACTGTGTGGTGATAACCATATGAGTGACGTGTGCCCCAGAATCAAAAATCTATATACTATGTAGGACAACAGAGCATGGGTCCAATGAATCAGAATGCACAATATGGGAACACTTATAACCCAAATTAGAAGAATCATCCCAACTTCTCATGGGGTGGAAATCAACCGAATCAGAATCATTATAGACCTCAAGGAAACTTCAATCAACCTCAGGAACCACCTCCACAGGTAGAAGATAAAGGGAATGATTTGTTGAAGCAGTTGTTGCTTGACAATCAGCAGCTCGGGACCGATTTCAGAAATTTGGAGCGCCAAATGGGATAGCTTGCCAGTGCTCAAAACACTAGACCAGTTGAGGCTCTTCCAGGTGACGCTGAAGCTAATCCTAAGGCATCCCTTAATGTCGTGTCATTGAGCAATGGGAGACAATTAGAAGATGATCAGTCGAAAAAGAGCAAATAGGTGACTTTTGATGAGAGGCCAGCCACTATTAAATCAACATCAAAAAAATCTAAGGAATTCAAGAAGCCAGCTGGAGAGGCGGTGGCTGAGCAACCCCCACCAATGGTTGCAAGGCCACCACCTCTATTCCCTAAAAAATTGCAGAAAGTCAAAGATAACGCCGCATAAAAAAAGTTTATTGATATTTTGAAGCATGTGCAAATTAATATTCCATTGGTTGACATCTTACAAGAAGTGCCCAAATATGCAAAGTACATCAAGGACATAGTGGCAAATAAAAGAAGGCTGACCGAGTTCAAAATTGTGGCACTCGCTGAGGAGTGTAGCTCAAGAATTCAAAGCAAGTTACCTCAGAAATTGAAGGACCCGGGTAGTTTCACTATCCAAATATCGATTGGTAAACATGTAGTTGGGCGAGCCTTATGTGATCTTGGAGCGAGCATCAATTTAATGCCTCTATCGGTGTTCAAACAATTGGGGTTGGGTGAGCCACGCCCAACAATGGTAATCTTACAGCTGGTTGATCGCTCCCCTGCTCATCCTGAAGGAGTGATTGAAGATGTGTTGGTTCAAGTGAGGTCTTTCATATTCCCTGCTGACTTCATTATCCTTGACTACGAGCTCGATCAGGAAGTCCCATTTATTTTGGGGCATCCATTCTTAGCCACGGGCCCAGCTATTATTGATGTTTGCGATGGAAAGATGACGATGATAGTAGGTGATCGAGTGGAGGTATTCAATGTTTATAAAGCACTCAGGTTTCCAGCCCACTACGAAGAGTTATCCATGATCTCTGTGGTGGAGACTGATGCCATATCGTTATTGCCCTATATGAGCCATGTAGATCCTGTTGAACGATGTTGATTGGGGATGAAGAAGATAGTGAAGATGAAATGATGGGAGAAATTGAGCAAGTACTGGATATGTCCTGCAGTTATGTCCAGGGGTTAGGAAAAATTGAGGAGTTGGACAGGCCTGTCACTCTGACCCATCCTAAGCCATCTATTGAAGAAGCTCTGAATCTATAACTTAAGCCACTTCTAGCGCATCTGCGCTATTCTTATTTGGGGAACTCTGAGACATTGCCCGTGATTATTTTGTCCAGCTTGACCAACACTCAAGAAGAAAAATTGCTCAGAGTACTCCGCGAGCATAAAAAGGCCATTGGGTAGACTATTGCTGACATCAAGGGAATTAGTTTATCGGTTTGCATGCATAAAATATTCATGGAAGATGGACACCGCCCTAGTGTGGAGCAGCAGAGAAGGTTAAATACCATTATGAAAGAGGTGGTGAAAAAGGAAGTTATCAAGTTGCTCGATGTAGGTATCATTTTTCCTATTTCTGACAGCAACTGGGTAAGCCCAGTTCAATATGTTCCCAAAAATGGAGGAATGACTGTGATTGAGAATGAGAAGAATGAGCTAATTCCTACTCGCACTGTGGCGGGGTGGAGAGTCTGCATTAATTATAGACGGCTTAACAAAGCAACCCGCAAGGACCATTTCCCACTTCTATTCATTGACCAAATGCTAGACAGATTAGTTGGGCATGAGTATTATTGCTTCCTTGATGGTTATTCGGGATACAATCAGATTGTCATATGCCCAGAGGATCAGGAAAATACCACTTATACTTGTCCTTATGGTACTTTTGCCTTTAAGAGAATGTCGTTTGGTTTTTGTAATGCACCAGCCACTTTCCAGAGGTGCATGATGGCTATTTTCACCGACATGGTGGAAAAATTGAAGTGTTAATGGATGATTTTTCAATTTTTGGGTCTTCTTACGATGATTGCTTGAGGAATTTAAGCAAGGTGCTGGCCCATTGTGAAGAAACAAACCAGTACTGAATTGGGAAAAGTGCCATTTTATGGTACAAGAAGGCATCGTGTTGGGTCACAGAATATCTAGGGGCGGCATTGAAGTTGATAAGGCGAAGGTGGAGGCGGTTGAAAAATTACCTCCACCTATTTCAGCGAAGGGTGTCTAGAGTTTCTTGGGACACGCGGGTTTCTATCGACGCTTTATTAAATATTTTTCTAAAATTGCTACTCCTTTGTGCAGGTTGCTTGAAAAAGATGTAACTTTCAATTTTGATGGTGCCTGCCTCAAGGCATTTGAGGAACTCAAAAAGAAGTTGGTGTCTGCTCCCGTTATCGTGGCATCCGATTGGTCCTTACCATTTGAACTTATGTGTGATGCAAGTGACCACGCTATTGGGGCAGTGCTAGGCCAGAGGAAGGACAAGGTGTTTTATTCCATCTACTATGCGAGTAAGACTCTTGATGATGCACAGCCGAATTACACCACTACTTAGAAGGAGTTGTTAGATGTTGTGTGGGCCTTTGAGAAATTTTGGGCATACTTGGTGGGAACGAAAGTCATAGTCCATACCGATCATGCAGCAATCAGGTATCTATTTACAAAAAAAGAATCTAAGGCTAGGTTGATGCGCTGGGTTTTGTCGCTGCAAGAATTTGATGTAGAAATACGAGATCGAAGGGGGACTGAGAACCAAGTAGCTGACCATCTATCAAGGCTGGAAAATCACGATCACATGGAGGAGGGTGGCCAAATTAAAGAAGTATTTCCTGATGACCAACTTTTTTCTATAACCCAAGACCCTCCCCCATGGTACGCAGACTATGTGAATTATCTTGTGAGTGGGGTACTTTCTCCTAAAATCCAATCTGAAGCTAGAAAGAGGTTTCTACATGATGTGAACTTCTATTACTAGGATGAGCCATATTTGTACAAGCAATGTGCTGATTAGTTGATGAGGAGATGCATTCCAGAAAAGGAGGTGGAATTAGTGTTGTATGATTGTCACGCATCACCTTATGGGGGCCATCATGGAGGAGATAAAACAGCTACAAAGGTACTACAATCCGGTCTCTTTCGGCCAACTCTATTCAAGGATGCCCATTCATTTGTTAAGAAGTGTGACTAATGTTAGAGAACAGGAACAATCACAAGGAGGCATGAGATGCCTTTGAATAACATCCTAGAAGTTGAGCTTTTTGATGTGTGGGGGATAGATTTTATGGGACCATTCCCATCGTCTAGAGGAAATAAATACATCTTGCTAGCAGTTGACTACGTGTCAAAATGGGTGGAGGCAATTGCTTTGCCAAAAAATGATGCCATGGTTGTAGCTGCCTTTGTGAAAAAGAACATATTTTCGAGATTTGGGACTCCACGTGCCTTAATTAGTGATGAGGGGACTCAGTTTTGCAATCGATTGTTGAATAACCTTCTTGCTAAATATGGAGTTTGCCACAGAGTTGCTACGGCATATCATCCTCAAACAAGTGGGCAAGCTGAGGTGTCAAACAGAGAAATAAAGCAAATATTAGAGAAAACGGTGAGTGTGAATAGGAAGGATTGGGCTGCAAAGTTAGATGATGCCTTATGGGCGTATAGAACTGCATATAAAATGCCAATTGGGGCGTCCCCTTCCAAGCTTGTTTATGGGAAGGCATGTCACCTGCCCGTTGAACTAGAACACAAGGCATACTGGGCCATTAAGAAGCTGAACATGGACCTTTAAGCCGCGGGCGAGAAAAGACTTTTGCAGTTGAATGAGTTAGATGAGTTCAGGTTATAAAAATGCTAAGCTCTATAAAGAATAGACAAAAAGATGGCATGACAAGCATATCAAGCTGCGTCACTTCGAGCCAGGCCACCAGGTATTATTATTCAATTCTAAAAAAAGTCTTTTTCTTGGAAAGCTAAAATCGAGATGGTCAGGTCCGTTTGAGGTGGTGAGAGTCACCTTTTATGGTGCAATTGAGTTGCGAGCTTTAAATGGTGAAAGGAAATTTTTGGTGAACGGACATAGAGTCAAGCACTATTGGGGAGGAGTAATTAGTCGTGAGAAGACCAAGGTTGTACTCACTGATGAGTAAACGAGACCCTGCGTCGTGCCGCGCCGTTAAATCAGGCGCTTGTTGGGAGGCAACCCAATTTTTATTGCTTTCCTAGTTTAACTTCCTAATTTTTATTTAGTTAGAGCAGATAGAGTTTTGCATTTTCTTTGTAGGTATAGAAATTCTAGATATAATGGTGTAGGACGTGTAAATTGGTATATAAAAGGCTCGGGGAATAGGGATTTCTCTTTAAAAATTGTGAAACAGCGCCAAGGCCAGCGCTCAGCGCTGCCTGGGGCGCTGGAAATAGAAGACTGAAAAAACCCAGCGCCAGGAAGGACGCGAGGTGCCGGGCTGGGGGTGTACAGGATACTATGGCTCGTGATGGTTCTAGTAAAGTCAAAGGCATTAGAAAGTCCTCCACCACTTCTCCTGCACCCAAAAAGCGCAAACAGGGAAAATGCTCTTCACGGCAGTCCTAAGGAAAATAGGTCGCCGAGGTATCTTAGCAGGCACCATTAAGGCCTCGGCCTCGTTTGGATTTGGTTGATGCTGCAGCTATTGCATGGCACAGGGACTTCGTGCCATCTGGTCGGTACATTTCTGAGATGGGGATTAATACCACGGCCTTAGAAAGAAACTTCCCGGAGGTACTTGGCAGGCTGCAAGCTCTAAATATGCACAAATTCTTGGAATCCCCGGGGCCTACAAACCTGAGCATGGTTCGAGAGCTGTATGCTAACTGGGATTACCAATTGGACACTTCACGTGTAAAAGGGAAGGATGTGCTGATGGATAGAGAGTCTTTATGCAAATATTTGGGGGTTGATAATGCTAACCCAAGGAGACTCCAACGATTTATCAGAAGCCTGAAATGTGAGTTGATACGTCACACTCTTTGTGGCGTGGATTCCAATGCCAAGTGGATAAGGAAGCAGGGCAACATTCACCTTTCTATGGTCCGCTCCGACTTCAACAAAGCTGCCGAAGTGTGGCAGAATTTTGTGCAAGCGAGAGTCATGACGGCGGAGCACGACAGTGACTGCACTCGAGCTAGAGTGTGTGTCATCTTCTTCTTGATGACCGACTGACCCATTAATGTGGATGCGACTATGCTCAGTGAGATGGCCCGCACGAGATTTGGGCGCCACATTAGGCGGTTCTTCTTCGGCAATTTACTTACTCAGTATATGCTATTTCGAGGGGTGCCGGAGTACTCCGGACATGATGAGGTGGTGGAGGCTCTGTCAGGGCTTATGGACATCACGTCTCCAATGGAGATGTCGTCAAAACTCACCCCCGCAACCCGGATGGAGCGAGATGAGAACTTCAACAAGTACCTTTATAACTCGTTGAACTTACTCATGATCAGGGCAGGTATTTTAGACGAGGAGCGTATGCATTTACGGGATGACTTGTCCAGCATGTCCAAGGAGATGTTGGGGATTGCACCTAGCAGCCCCGTTCACTCGTCGGAGGACGTCAACTCTGTCAAGGGCTCAGACACTGAGGATGAGGATGGGAATAGTGCTACGGGGCCCATGACTTTGGTGCCTCTAGTACCAGATGATGATGAGCCCAGAGCTGCTGGGGGAGGTGGACTCTGACTGACAGGGAGTTTTTCTTTTCACCCTACTCTGTTTTTCATTCTTACCTGCATCGAGGGCTATGCATAGTTTAAGTGTGGGGTGGGAGGAATACTACCTGTGCTGTAGTTGTATATTTTGTATCAACTTGTTTTGATTTGTTTCTTTTAGTTGTTCTAGTGTAGTTTAATTGCTTTGGACAAAACAAAAAAGAAAAAAAAAACATAAAAATACATAAGAAAAAAAATTGAAAAAGCTCGGACTTTTCCCGACGATGGATCTTTTGGACAATTTTCTTGAGGGATAAAAGTCCGATTTAAAAACACCGAAAAGATATTTTTTTAGAATAGCCCGGTAGTATTCCTTGGTTTTTCTTTGGGCACCGGTTCTTTTCCAAGATGTAGCTCGAACCGGGTACCTTAATTTTTTTAGGATTAGTTTAGGAAGAAACTGAGTCGCTTTGAAATACTCATTGACATGGGTGATGCTGGCACATTAGGCTAGAACATACATTATGTTTTCCCGTATATTTGGTTTGAATTGTGAAGCCTAGGTAAAGTAAAGAGCCTATTTTGTGACGCCTTGTCTCAGTTGTTTGACTTGTATGCCAAATAGTGCAATATTGCTCAATTTTCTCAATTATGTGTACTTGATGGACTTGAGACTTGAACAAAACCGTTCTGATTGAGTCATTAGCAATGTGTGTGTGAGGATTTCTGGTTTTTTGTGCTATCCTGTGTAGTCTAGAACTTTCCCCGTGTGTTAATTGAAGCGAAATTGTAAGTTGTGCTAATTTAGGAGATGAAGTAGGCATTTTCTTGCTTGGTCATAGATGTGCTTGTCACATAAAAATAAATTTTTCTGTTGCTAGCCCCTTTGAGCCTATAGACCTTTCTTTCGGCACCCACATTACAAGCCATACCCCTATTTTGTTCTTAATTAGATATTGATTGAACCTTTACCTCCTAAGGCACTTAGTCGCTAAAAGAAGTAAGGTTAGAGATTGGGGAGTAGATTTTGAGTGGAACCATGGAAGGGCCCGTTGGTGCACTAAAGTAAAAATCAAAAGACGCTAGACAATGAACCTTAATGTATGGAGTGTGTGGGGAAAAAAGAGAGAAAGAAAACAAAAATTGCAAGAAGAAAAAAATGATAGCTCAAATAATGTAGCAAAATACACACCTCCAATTCTCAATGAATTGTGCTAGTGGAATTATAGAAGAGCTTAATTGAAAAGAGGGCTATGTTGTATATGGCAAGTGAATTGGTTGAGAAGCGTATGTGCTTGAATTGTGGATGTAGTGTATTGAAGTTCTTAGGAGGGTTAATCACTATTTCTAAATGTATCATACTCGTCCCTTACCCTACATTACAATCTTAAAGTCCTAATTGATCCTAGATTTGGCTAGCTTAAATTAATAGAGATATACACTACGGGCAAGCTTATGGTACGACCACGGGATGCATATGAACTCTTTGTGAGAGTGAGTGAATTTTATTCAATTGTGCAATGTCTTTAATCTATATTCAAAAGTATATTTGAATGTGTGGACTATCTACATTCACTATTTTATTTGTTGGTAAGGGCACACGATCTCATGAATGATTGGTAATGTTGTAAATATTCTTGTTGGGTAAGTGCATGAATTAAGGGTGCTTAGTGGTTGCAAGTCGGCTATTGAGGTTGGGTGGTGACAAATAGGTTGTTGAAATTGATTGAATTGAAGGGTTATACTTGGTCATGCTTAAACGGGAAGAATGTTAAATTTTGTGTGTTCATGCTTGTGTGCCGGTATTCATCATAGTCAAGGGTATAGTTGTTTAACAAAAAAATGGTATTTCAGTCAATGCTCTATTTTTAGAAGAACTCGGGCTACTGATAATCGAAAATGAACAAAAGAAATTGATTTTGATAACAATAAGATAGATAGCAGAAAGCAAAGTAAATCAACATATTCAGTTGATATTTCGTGTCCTTACAAATGACTAGTCTTCTCCTTTTTATAGCTATCTCTAAGATATACGTTTTGCCTTTGCCATAATAAGGTCATTATAGACAATTAAAGGCATTAAATACTACGTTACATAATCATTGTAATTTAATACAGATTCTCTAACGTTTTCAGTATTTAATGCTTATTAAATACTATATCTGTACTCTCTTGTGCTGTCAGATTCATTCTTCTTAACTTTTAGATTTGAATAGGTACGAGCATCGAGTCTTTTGAATATCTTCTCGTGCCTCTGCTTGTACCTCTGCTCGTACCTGTTGCAACTCGTGCCTCCTTGCTTACCATCATTCTTTGACCAGCCTTCGTGTCATGACACGTCATCTTTCAATCACTTCAATATGTAAACTCAATTTTTCCCAATACAGATAGTCCCTCCATTTGCCATTTATTCATCAATTGAATATTTGGGAAGTGGATTTTATTAAAGAGGGAATATTTGCCGCCATTAATGCTATAATAGATTTGACGATTCAATTGTCACTTCCATTTCATGCTTATTACACGTGGCACCCTTTCATTGGCTCTGCGGCTTTGCAACGCTTTTTAAGGCTTTTTTACGGCTTCACTAAACACGAAGCGACTGTTCTCATTATGACCTTTCCATCATTGCACCTTTTCCTTTGACGGTTGCTTCTTAGTATAAATATAGGTATTATTTTTGTCTTTCTCACATAAAATTCAAAACTTTCAGAATATTCAATTCTTGTTCTTCACCTTCCTCGTACTGTCATGTCTTCATCAAACCCTAACCCTAGATGAGTCTCCATTGTTGATAACATTCCTCCTGCCCCTAGTAGGAGCAGAAGAGGAGGTAGACTACGTAATATAGGGTCTTCATCCATACGTGGTTCTTCTCTTCCTCCATCTAGTTCCAGTCCTTTTTCTAGAACCAGAGGTTCTCTTTCTCAAAGATCTTCTTCTAGGGGTAAGGAACCTTCTAAACCTCTTCGTGAGCCTTCAATAGATGAAATAGTTCCTGCGGAACTATCTTTCTATAATGATAGAGAATCCATTAGAAATCAAGTGTCCACTTTAGATCGTGCTGATATCTACCCCACTAAGATCATTGAAGGTCCGATTCCTTTGGTTCGCAAAGAATGCCATTGGAGTCATGACTTTCCTATTATAATCCCCAATGCAAACCAGAGAATTACTTCCTATTTAATTGTGTTTTCTTTTGTTTATACATACTCTTTCACACTAGGTTTCAAACCTGCTATTGACCCTGTTATCCTTGAATTCTGTCGTTTTTTCGACGTTTGTTTAGGTCAAATTAGCCCTCTAGTGTGGAGGGTTGTTGCCTGTTTGAGGCATTTGTCTAACATGGCAAGCGTGCCTTTTACCTTTTCTCATCTAATTCATCTTTATTCTCCCAGACTCTTTCGCCAAGGTGTCTTTACCTTAGTTGCAAGGAGTAAAAGAGTTTTGGTTAATCCTGAAGATGACAAAGACCGTGGCTGGTATGCCAGGTTTGTTGCTGCCCCCACTGTTGGTTTAGTGGGTGATGAGAATGTTCCCTTCCCTGAGAAGTGGAATTTTGCACGTGATTTTTTTTTATAACTTTCTTGTACCTTTTTTTCTTCAATTTTTATGATTATTATCCTAATTTTCCTTCTCTTTTCCAGCAACCATGGGAATTGTTGACGATATTCCCCATTTTCATGGTTGGGTTGGAAAGCTGTTGAATACTGCCCCAATGGAGGGTAGATCTTGGAAGACTCTTTCCAAACGATTTGGTTGGAAAGTGAAAACTCGTGGTGAGAGAGTTTTTTTTATATTGCTTTTTATTGAACATACTTTAATCCTTGTTTTTAACAGGATTTGCTGTTCGAGGTGTTAGGGCTGAGGCAATCGTAGCTTCTCGAATTTCTTTGGAAAGGGCCCAAGAGATAATTTTGGGCTTGAAAGAAAAGCTACTGTTGAGCAAGATTCTGATGAAGAAGAAGACGGGAGCTCCTTGGTGAAAAGGCCACGAGCCAATAGACGGATTGTCTCTGATGAAGAAGCTTCTCCCCCTCGTTCGATTCCTCTTCCC
>NW_017676823.1:0-7977 GCF_001879085.1 Nicotiana attenuata
ATAGGACTCTGCATATCTTCTCCTATGAATGATACTTCTTCATCTGGAAAATACGTCTTTAGGGGCTCGTATTCTCCATCCACAGGGTTTTCAGCAAGGTGATCCGCTAGTGCCTGTCCTTTGATTGCTTTCTGAGTTACGTAAACAATATCGAATTCACTCAGCAGGATTTGCCATTTGGCTAGCTTGCTAGTGGGCATGGGCTTCTGAAAGATGTACTTCAGCGGGTCCATCCTTGATATGAGATAAGTAGTATAGGCACAGAAATAATGCCTCAACTTCTGAGCCACCCAAGTCAGAGCACAACAGGTGCGCTCTAATAGAGAATACCGGGCCTCGTATGGAGTGAACTTCTTGCTGAGATAGTAAATGGCCTGTTCTTTCCTTCCTGTCTCGTCATGTTGCCCAAGAACGCAATCGAATGCCACATCCAACACTGCAAGGTAGAGTAATAGAGGTCTACCCAGCTCGGGCGGGACCAAAACTGGCGGTGTTGACAGGTACTCCTTGATTCTGTTGAAAGCTTTCTGACAGTCGTCAGTCCAATTGGTAGCGGCGTCTTTCTTTAACATCTTAAAGATCGGCTCACAAATGACAGTGGACTGAGCTATGAACCAGCTGATATAATTGAGTCTCCCAGGAAACTCATCACGTCCTTCTTGTTTTTTGGCGGTGGCAATTCTTGAATGGCCTTAACCTTTGATGGATCCAGTTCTATTCCTCGGCGACTCACGATAAACCCAAGTATTTTTCCGGCGGGAAACCCGAATGCACACTTGGCGGGGTTCAGCTTCAGATTGTACCTTCTCAGTCTATTGAAGAATTTCCTCAAATCTCCCAGGTGATCAGCGGCTTTCTTGGATTTGATGATGACGTCGTCTACATACACCTCGATCTCCTTGTGTATCATGTCATGGAAAATTATGGTCATGGCCCTCATGTAGGTGGCCCCGGCATTCTTTAGCCCAAACGGCATCATTTTGTAACAATACGTCCCCCACAGCGTAATGAAAGTCGTTTTCTCCGCGTCCTCTTCGTCCATCCATATCTGATGGTACCCAACCAAACAATCAACGAACGACTGCAGCTCATGCTTGGCGCAGTTGTCAATAAAGATGTGTATATTCGGCAAGGGAAAGTCGTCTTTCGGACTGGCCCGGTTGAGATCCCGGTAGTCGACACAAACTCTAACCTTCCCGTCCTTCTTCGGTACTGGCACAATATTGGCTAACCACGTTGGATATTCCACCACCCTGAGAACCTTAGCTTTGACCTTCTTAGTGACTTCTTCCTTGATTTTCAGACTCATATCTGGCTTGAATTTCCTGAGCTTCTGCTTTACCAGGGAACATGTCGGATCGGTTGGCAACTTGTGAGCTACAATAGATGTACTGAGACCAGTCATATCATCATACGACCAGGCGAATATGTCCTCATATTCTCTTAGGAATCCTGTGTACTCCTCCCTTTTTGATGGTGACAGATGAACACTGATGCGCGTTTCTTTGACATTTTCTGTGTTTCCCAAGTTAACAACCTCAGTCTCGTCCAAGTTAGATTTAGGTCTATTTTCGAAATCCTCAACCTCTTTAACAACCTCTTCTGGTATATCATCTTCTTCTGAGTCTATATCCGTTTGTTGCGTTGTCTCGTTGCAAGTCACAATCGTCGGTTCACCAAGATAAGTAATAGTAATGCTGTGTAAATAAAGTAAACGATGAAAAGTAATAAGAGCGGGATTTACGAGAAACTAAAATGCTTTGATAAATTTCATAATTGTTTTGAACATTGGAGCTCTTATTTCGAAATCAAAATGCGGAAAGAAAATTGACTAGTAAAATAAAGATGATGCATGGTGCTTTGTTCAGCCTTGCTACCCCGAAGCTTTCCGGGCCCTGGTGGTTCTGACGGTCCAGTTGTCGAGGCGTGCTCCTCGGCTCACAGCTTGTATGGAAGGGCCTTCCTCCTCTTCCTCCTCGAAAATGACGCAACAGTCCATGTTATCATCCTCCAAAAACAAATTCCTCATTGCCGCTAGTGCTTCCTCTTCTTCCGACCCATATATGACATCGGCTGGTTGGAAATTCTGCTCCAGGCGAAGTATCGGATGCTCCAGTGGGTAGTAGGGACCGCGCCATGGTGGCGACCATTCATTAAACTCTTTAAAGGTGTATTCATATCCCAAACCAAAAGTGGTACCATGTTTCTTCAGCTTGTGGGTTTGGCAATTCCCTAGAGGTTTTTGCCAAGTCCCTTGCCAGGTTCGTATCCACACCAATTCAGTATGCTCTCAATCTTGTTATCCCACCATTTAGCCTTGTCCACGGCGTTGACCCGCTCAATGTGGTGGTAGGTTTCTCCGCCTATTTTCCTTCTTCCTCCGATTGTCGGGATAGTCTGGCGACTGTATATGGGATTGCTACCGTCGCCGTGAATAATCACCTCTTGGTGATTCCATTCAAACTTCACTGCCTGGTGTAGGGTTGATGCTACAACTCCAGTGGCATGAATCCAAGGTCGTCCCAGAAGCAAGTTGTAAGATGCTGGGACGTCTATTACTTGAAAGTCAACGTCGAACCAAGTCGGTCCCATTTGTAGACATAAACTGATTTCCCCAATAATGGACCTTTGGGAACCATCGAAAGCTTTAACATTGATGGCTCCATCCCTGATCTCATGCAGGCTCTTCCCCAATGTTCTGAGAGTCACCAATGGACAAATATTGAGGCTGGACCCTCCGTCAATCAGAATTCTAGTAATGAAATGATCCTCGCACTGCACAGTGATGTGCAATGCTTTGTTGTGGCTCAGCCTTCCGGTGGTAGCTCGTCTTCGTGGAAAGTGATTTTGTGACTCTCCAATACTTGCCCTACCATGTTCGCCATTTCTCTTCCAGTTATGTTGCTGGGTACATATGCCTCACTCAGTATCTTCAACAAGGCATTCTTATGCGCATCGGAGCTTTGCAGCAGAGCTAGGATGGAGATCTGTGCCGATGTTTTATTCAGTTGATCAATGACTGAGTACTCTTTTGCTTGTATCTTCCTCCAGAGATCATCGGGCCCAGTTTCAATAGGCCGTCCANGTTAGAGGGCTCGGATTTGAATTCCGATGATTTGGTCATCTTCGGGGGATGATTGGTGACTTAGGAGTGTAATCAAAAGTGATTTTGGAGGTCCGGAGTAGAATTACGCTTGAATTGGCGAAGTTAGTATTTTGGCGAATTCCGGTTGACAGGTGAGATTTTGATCCGAGGGTCGGAATGGAATTCCGAGAGTTGCAGTAGCTTCGTTAGGTGATTTGGGATGTGTGTGCAAAATTTCAGGTCATTCGGAGGTGATTTGGTTGGATTTTGATCGAATGCGTATTTCGGAAGTTTTTGAAAAACTTAGGCTTGAATTCGATGAGAAATGATGGTTTTAGTGTTGTTAGAAGAGTTTTGATGATTGGAGCAAGTTTGAATAAGGTATTGGATCATGTTTGTATTCTTAGTTGAGGTCCCGAGGGCCTCGGGGTGATTTCGGATGGCTAACAGGAAGTTTTGAACTTAAAGTGATTGCAGAATTTTGCTGCTTCTGGTATTTTCGCTTCTGCGGAAATGGGACCGCAGAAGCGGTACCGCAGAAGCGATTCAAGAACCGCAGAAGCGACAGCAGTCGCAGGTGCGAAGATGCCAACCACATCTGCGGAGTCGCAGATGCGGAATTTTGGACAATAAGTGAGATTCCGCAGAAGTGGAAAATGACCGCAGATGCGGTAGTTGCAGAAGCGACAAAGGACCGCAGAAGCGGAAACAACTGATCAGAAGTGGGTTTTAATCCCTTCGCGAAATTTTACAGAAAACATATTTTTAACTTCGGACTTGGGGTGTTCTTGAGCGATTTTGAAGAGGAAATTCAAGGACTTCGATCAGGTAAGCATTCTTGGACTTAGAACACAATTTTATCATGCAAATACATGGAATTACACTGAAAACTCAAGGAATTAAGGTCAAAAATGGTGGTTTAGGGCTTGAAACCTAAGAGAACAAAAGGGGAAATTTGAGGGGTCATTTGGACTCCTATTTTGGTGTTCTTTATATGTATAGACTCGTGGCGAGATAAGGATTCCGGTGATATAAAATTTATAATTTTTCGAGAAGTGGGCCCGAGGCTTGGGTTTTTGCCAACTTCGTGATTTTCGATGTTTTTTGAGTCTTTTCGATTGGGTTATATTCCCTTAGCATATTGTGACGTATTCGTTGTGATTTTGGTCAGATTCGACGCACGAAGAGGTGAATTCGAAAGGCAAGGGCATAGCAAGCTAGGACCTTGGCCGGCTTGAGGTTAGTAATAAATGTAAATGCTGTGTTGAGGGTTCGAAACCCCGAATTTGCATAACGTAGTGCTATGTGAGGTGACTTGCACGCCGGATAACGGGCGTGGGGTAGAGCACCGTCAGGGATTGCGACTCGGTCCGTCATGCTTAATAAAATTGATACCTATTTGATTGTAGATTTGTAATATCCTTATAAAAATGGATTAATTATCATAATTGGGCTTCGTGCCAACTACTTGAATCCTTCAGGGATTATTTTAATGGTTTCTTACCATATTTATAAATATTAAACTCAGTCATGGTATTTAATACTGTGTTTGAAATCTCAGCCATTTTCTTAAATTAGAAATTAAGTTAATATTTTTAAATGAAGTTTGGGTTGAATATTTTTATACTATTGTGTGATTTTGGACTGAGTATGGGATCGGGCTGCACGCCGCAGCAGTATTATAATGATATTGATATGAGGCCAAGGGCCTGTTTGATGCCACGAGATGGCTTATTATTGCGCTTGGGCCGTAAGGGGCCCCTCCCGGAGTCTGCACACCTCTAGTGAGCGCCGTCGACGTTAAATAAATGGAGCGGGCTGCACGGCCGCAGCGGGGTACTGGAGGTACCGGTTTATGTGTTGCATTGCATACTTGATTGCCATTTACTTATTTGTCTGTTGTGATATTTCTATAATTGTATTCATTAGTTTATTGAGTTGATATGATTTAGATTGAGCTGCTGTAATTATAGCTTACTTTGTGCCTGTCCAGGATTTCTTACTCTCAACCCTTATTTATGTTTATTACTTTCTGAGTTGGAAGTACTCACAATACTCTCTGCACCTTGTGTGCAGATCCAGGTACACCAAAGGGTGAGTGAGGGCTTGTTAGCTGAGCAGCAGTTATCTGGGAGTGTCGAGGTAGCTGCATGGCGTTCGCAGCCTTGATCTCTCCCTTCTATCTTTCATTATTTTATTCGTATTATTTTCCTAGTCGGACTTGTAATAGGTGAATAATCTGCTTCTAGAGGCTCATGTTCGTGACACCAGATTCTGTGGGCTATTTAGTATTTTACTTTGGGATTTTCGAATGTTAGAGATTATATCAGAATTTCTGCACTAAATTTGTATTATAGTAGTGAACATTTATTTATTTAATTAGATTATTTGGCTAAGGTTGTGTAAATGGTCGGGCTTGCCTAGCAATGTGTTGGGCGCCATCACGACCGGGGTTTGGGTCGTGACAGGAATAAAACAAAAAGTAAAAACAAAAAAGGTAACAAGTTAGTGTGGATCTTGACGAGAAAATATTGCAGTATTTAAACACATAGTGCAAGAATATAAATCGTATCCTAATTTGGGAGCCTCGTTGTGCCCGAGGTAGGCCTAGCGACAAATAAATTTGGAGAACTTATAATGCTAAATGCCTCATTTTATTGATGAAAAATAAGACAAATCCCTAAACGACACTAAATAACAGGAAATAAAAGTGTCATTAGTGGCCATAGGCCTTATTACATTTAAAGCAAAGAAGAGATTCCTAACTACTTGGTCCCAGAAGGACCTTCCCCAGACTCGGCATCTTTAGCTCCATCGAACAGCTTCACCAGCTCACGTAGTCCCAGCAGCAAGTAGGCTCTCGCCAGATGTCCGCCTTCATTTCCTTCAGCAACCCGACAATCTTCAACCTTCTTCAGCAACTTCTTTTCCAGCTCCATTATGCCCCGCTCCAAACAGATCAGTCGTTTGTTGGTGCTGACAGCCGTATCTTTCCATTCTCCAATTAGCTTCTGATTGGCTTCTTGTATTTCATGGTGCTCATTTTCACATTCCCGCATCCTCTTGCGCAGTTGGTTGTACTTTACCTGTGCTTCCGCCTTTTCATCAATGATCCTGTGACCTCGAACAAATCCAGGCTGACCCAAACCATTGTGATCGTCTTCCAACCAGCCTAGGTAATGTGGAGTACAACCAGCATGGTAGCAATCTGGCTCAATGGTGTCTTTTCCCAGGACAATCTTGCTATGCCACATATGCTGGGCTTGACACTTGTACGGACTATCGTCAGCCTGGAAGTTAGCCCGGTAGTGACTCATCTTGTCGACCCTTGGTATAACCTGCTTCCTACCTGCCTGTCTCATAACCCGGATAGGGACATATGGGTAGGTCCTTCTTAGACCAATCAGTATCAGAAATGGAGTATCCCTAGACCGTATGATGAATTCTTCAGTAGGGAACCACTCGAACATCCATTGCACCCGATCTTCAGTAAGATTGTCGAAGAGCTCAACCCACTCTCTAGCATTCTCTGGTTGGGCGAACATGTTGGGCATATAATTCATCCGCTTTGGGTGATGGAAAGCGATATGATCATCCCAATCTCTACGATGGATTTCCTGCCGGTACTCACCCCTTTGGAGGTGCTCCATAAGCCATAGTTGGAGTAGCAAATTACATTCCTCGAAATGTTTGGCCCCTTGTTGACATCTTTCTAGGGCTCGGTATATCTCTGCAACTATCATTGGCACAAGGCTGAATGGCTGCCCGTTAATTCCCTCCATAAAGGTCTTGGTGACCATGGCCAGTCTGCTGTGGATTCTGGATTTCTTTATTGGAAAAACTATCATCCCCAAGAAACAGAACATAAACACAAATACCCTTCGGTGGATGTGCCCCAATAAGGTGATGGCAAATTCGTCTGGATAGGTACGGTATGACTTGCTGTGGCCGTACCTTTCATACAAATGGTCGAATGGAATGTAAGACTTCTCCAAGCATGTCAAATCAGGATTCTTCTTTAAACCCATCATCTTAAGAAAACCCTACCCTTACGATCTTCCGGCATTAGCAAACCCGGAGTCTCCCATGGTATCCCAGCTATCCCTCCTATTTCCTCAAGTAAAGGTGTCATTTCTATGTCCCCGAAGCGAAACACCGATCTATCACAGTCCCAAAACAAAGTTGCAGCTTCTAAGATCTTGTTGTTAAGCTGAATGTCTAGGAGAGAAGGTAGGTTTCCTAGATATTTTCTGACTGAGCTTGATCACTGGAGTGCAAATCTTTCCACCAATTCAACAGCTTGGGGTGGATGTTGGTGACCATGCCGAATCTGGGGACTTCGTGCCTCATTTTCTGCAAAACAAAAGGTTAGACCCTTTCCCCCACCGGACTCGACTATTTAACATTAATAATTAGCATAACAAAGCATTTAGTTCTCCAAATAAATGCATAGAACGTGGTAGCGTCCGTTTGGGTTTCAAGGAAACCTAGTGGACTTTGGACAAGGCTATCTTAAAGAGTCATTATGCGGACAACATAACTGACTCGGCTAAGTTTGACCATGATGCATGCACAATTTTAAAGAGAAATGGTTTCTGTGGGGTATTAGACAAGGTACCCTTGAGCGGACAACTCAAGAGGGAAAGGCGCAGAACCGTCGACTACACCGTTGATCGACTAGTTTTACCGCAAATATGCCTTTGCCAAATTTAGGGGGTGATAATATCGGAAGAGCGCAACCACTCATTATAAGTGTTGCTATGGTCTTTTGTTTGGCACGAGTGGAATATGATGTCGAAAAAAATGCAATACAATAATTAACAAATTGTCATGTACTTTCACGTTCATAAAATAATGGTTACAATAATTGCAGTTTTACAATAGTATTGAAG
>NW_017676823.1:8248-33938 GCF_001879085.1 Nicotiana attenuata
AATAAAGTGCGATCTTCAGCCATGCAAATGTAGATGAAAGCGGCGCTATTTCAGCCAATGCAAGACATAAATGAAGGTGGCGATCTTTCAGCCGATGCAAGACATAAATGAAGGTGGCGATCTTTCAGCTGATGCAAGACATAAATGAAGGTGGCGATCTTTCAGCCATGCAAAATGTAGATGAAAGTGGCGATATTTCAGCCAATGCAAGACATAAATAAAGGTGGCGATCTTTCAGCCATGCAGGATGTAAATAAGGGCGGCGATCTTTCAGCCGATGCGAGGCATAAATAAAGGTGGAGATCTTTCAGCCATGCAAGATGGAGACAAGGCTTAGTCTCGGAAGGCAGAACGGTAGCCTTATGCAATGCAGAAATGCAGATGGAGGTAGAGCTTAACCTCGGAAGGCAGAATGGTAGCCTTATGCAATGTAGAGAATGCAGATGGAGACAGAGCTTAGTCTCGGAAGGTAGAATAATAGCCTTATGCAATGCAAGAAATGCAGATGGAGGTAGAGCTTAACCTCGGAAGGCAGAATGGTAGCCTTATGCAATGCAGGAAATGCAGATGGAGACAGAGCTTAGTCTCGGAAGGCAGAATGGTAGCCTTATGCAATGCAGGAAATGCAGATGGAGACAGAGCTTAGTCTCGGAAGGCAGAATAGTAGCCTTATGCAAGAGATAAAAGGCGAATCATGATAAAAATTCTTAGCTGATAGCTGGTAACCGATTGTGATATTGCGGCTGCTGGGGATATTGTATGCGGATAGCGACCGTGGATAGGAGTGATAATTCCGAGAGTTGTATTCCTGAACAGTATGAGTGTATAATACATAACTTTGCGACTTGGGTGCCTGCATCCAAAGAAAAAATTGGGAGTTTTGTAAAGGGGAAAGGTTAGTTCCGTGTACCCGCTGACTTTGCTTGACCGGCTCGGCTCTGATTTGGTGATACTGTGTGTATCCTTAGGTAGCGTTGCTAAACAGAGCACTTTTGGTGATAGACATGCATGATTTAGTAGAAATATAGCATAAATACATAGTTAAGAATAGTTTTCTTTAGATGAACCAACGACTGAGACGCGGTCCAAGACATTGCTACTTCTCTTCCTTCGAGATATTGAGGGTCCCCCTCAAAATTCTGCCCCAGTTTGCTGCATTGATACTTCTAACGGCTGCTTGCGATGATCAGCTGAAGTTACTTCGGAATTTTGAGGGTCCTCCTCAAAATTCTGCCCCAGTTTCCAATCGCGAGGGAAAATAAAAATTTTATTGAATTGTGACCGAACCCATAAGGCTGCCTACGTATCCCCTCTTAAACGGGAATCAGGTCAGACGTAGTTCAAATTACATAAGGAAATCATAAATGGTTACACATAGTATCGCTTGACTGCATCTAAATTTATCGATTCTGGCCAAACTTCTCCGTCCATTTCTGCAAGTATAAGGGTCCTCCTGTCAGAACCCGGTGAACCATGTATAGACCCTGCCAGTTGGGAGAGAACTTCCATTTGGCTTCATCTTGATGCAGGAAAATTTTCTTTAATACCAGCTGCCCGGTGTGAACCGCCTTGGTTTGACTCTCTTGTTGAAGGCTCTGGACATTCCGTTCTAATAAAGCTGACCGTGGCAAACTGCATTCATTCTTTTACCATCTATAAGAGCCAGCTGCTCGTAGCGACTTTTTACCCATTCTACGTCGTCGAGCTCAGCTTCTTGTATGATCCTTAAGGAAGGAATTTCTACTTCGACGGGAATGACAGCTTCTGTACCATTTACCAGCATGTAGGAGGTCGCCCCAGTTGATGTTCGGACCGTGGTGCGATACCCCAACAGAGCGAACAATAGTTTTTCGTGCCATTGCTTATGCTTCTCTATCATCTTCCTTAGTATCTTCTTGATATTCTTGTTGGCGGCTTCTACGACTCCATTCATCTGAGGCCGGTAGGCTGTTGAATTCTTGTGTCTGATCTTGAAGGTCTCACACATAGCTTTCATTAAGTCACTGTTGAGATTGGAACCGTTATCAGTGATGATTGATTCTGGAATCCCGAATCGGCAAACAATGCAGTCGCGGACAAAGTCTGCCACAACTTTCTTAGTCACTGCTTTGTAAGATGCTGCTTCGACCCACTTGGTGAAATAATCAATTGCCACTAGGATGAATCTGTGCCCGTTGGAAGCGGCAGGTTCAATCGGTCCAATAACATCCATTCCCCACGCGGCGAACGACCATGGTGAGCTTGTTACATTAAGCTCATTTAGAGGTACCTTTATCATGTCCGCATGTATCTGACAGCGGTGGCATTTCCGGACATACTGGATGCAGTCTGTTTCCATTGTCATCCAAAAGTAACCAGCACGGAGGATCTTCTTTGCTAAGACAAAACCGTTCATATGCGGACCACAGGTCCCGGCATGAATTTCCTCTGGCAGTTTGGACGCTTCCCTTGCGTCGACACACCTTAGTAATCCCTGATTTGGAGTCCTCCTATACAGGATTCCTCCACTGTGAAAGAAATTGTTGGACAACCTTCGAAGTGTGCACTTTTGAGTAGCATTTTCAACTTCTGGGTATTCTCCTTTTGCCAAATATTCCTTGATGTCATGAAACCAAGGATTTCCATCTGCTTCCTCTTCGACATGAGCACAGTAAGCTGGCTGATCATGGATCTTCACCGGAATAGGATCGATGAAGTTCGTATCTGGATGTTGTATCATAGATGATAAGGTGGCCAATGCATCGGCGAACTCATTTTGGATTCTTGGAACATGCTGGAACTCTGTCTTCGTGAACCTCTTCCCAATTCCTGCACATTGTGCAGATAAGGGAGTATCTTGGAATTCTTGGTCGCCCATTCTCCTCGAACCTGATGTATAAGCAGGTCTGAATCCCCGATTACTAGCAACTCTTGAATGTTCATGTCAATGGCCATCTTGAGCCCCAAGATGCAGGCTTCGTACTCGGCCATGTTGTTGGTGCACGGGAATCTAAGTTTGGCAGATACCGGATAATGCTGGCCAGTTTCTGATACTAGGATTGCTCCTATGCCAACTCCTTTGAAATTTGCTGCTCCGTCGAAAAACATCCTCCAACTGTCATAGGCTTCAGCAATGTCTTCTCCTACGAATGATACCTCTTCGTTGGGAAAATATGTTTTCAGGGGTTCGTATTCTCCATCCATAGGATTTTGCAAGGTGATCCGCTAGTGCATTGTCCCTTGACTGCTTTCTGGGTCACGTAGACAATGTCGAATTCACTCAATAGGATTTGCCACTTGGCTAGCTTGCTAGTGGGCATGGGCTTCTGAAAAATGTACTTTAATGGATCCATCCTTGATATGAGATACGTAGTATAGGCACAGAAATAGTGCCTCAGCTTCTGAGCTACCCAAGTCAAAGCACAACAGGTGCGCTCTAACAGAGAATACCGGGCCTCATACGGAGTGAACTTCTTGCTGAGATAGTAGATGGCCTGCTCTTTTCTCCCCATTTCATCATGCTGCCCAGAACACAACCGAACGCTCCGTCCAATACCGCAAGGTAGAGTAATAGGGGTCTACCTGGCTCGGGCGGGACCAAAACTGGCGGTGTTGACAAGTACTCCTTGATTTTGTCAAAAGCCTTTTGGCAATCATTGGTCCATTTGGTAGCGGCATCCTTTTTCAACATCTTGAAGATCGACTTACAGATAACGGTAGATTGTGCTATAAACCGGCTGATGTAGTTAAGTCTCCCCAAGAAACTCATTACGTCCTTCTTGTTCCTTGGCGGTGGCAATTCTTGAATAGCTTTGACCTTTGATGGATCCAATTCTATTCCCCGACGACTCACAATAAACCCAAGCAATTTTCCAGCTGGAACCCCGAATGCACATTTTGCGGGATTCAGTTTCAGGTTGTATCTTCTTAGTCTGTTGAAAAACTTCCTCAGATCTTCCATGTGATCGGTGGCTTTTTTGGACTTGATGATGACATCATCCACATATACTTCGATCTCCTTGTGTATCATATCGTGGAAAATGGTAGTCATGGCCCTCATGTAGGTGGCCCCCGCATTTTTTAACCCAAATGGCATCATCTTGTAGCAATACATCCCCCACGGTGTAATGAAGGCCGTTTTCTCAGCATCTTCTTCATCCATCCAGATCTGATGATACCCAGCAAAACAATCAACAAATGACTGCAGCTCATGCTTGGCGCAGTTGTCAATCAGGATGTGTATATTTGGCAAGGGGAAGTCGTCCTTTGGACTGGCCCGGTTGAGATCCCGGTAGTCGACACAGACTCTAACCTTCCCATCCTTCTTCGGCACTGGCACAATGTTGGCTAACCACGTTGGATACTCCACTACCCTGAGAACCTTAGCTTTGACCTGCTTAGTGACCTCTTCCTTGATTTTCAAACTCATATCTGGCTTGAATTTTCTGAGCTTCTGTTTTACTGGCGGACAGGCTGGATCAGTTGGCAGTTTGTGAGCCACAATAGATGTACTCAGACCAGTCATGTCGTCGTACGACCAGGCAAATATGTCCTCATACTCTTTTAGAAACTCTGTATACTCTTGCTTCTCTGATGGTGACAAATGAACACTGATGCGAGTTTCTTTGACATTTTCTGCATCTCCCAAGTTAACAATCTCAGTTTCATCCAGGTTGGACTTGGGTCTATTCTCGAAATTCTCAACTTCTTTAATGATTTCCTCTGGATCTATGTCCGTTTGTTGCGTTTTCTCGTTGCGTGTCACAGTCATTGGTTCATCAAGATAAGTAATAGTAATGTTGTATAAGTAAAGTAATGAGAGAAAATAATAAGAGTAAGATTTATAAGAAAATTGAAATGCTTTGATAAATTCCATAAATGTTTTGAACATTGGAGCTCTTTCTTGCAAAAAATAAAAATGCGAAAGGAAAGTAAACTAGTAAAATAAAATAGTGCATGGTGCTTGTTCAGCCTTGCTACCCCGAGGCACGCCGGGCTCTGGTGGTTCCGACGGTCCAATTGTTGAGGCGTGCTCCTCTGCTTACAGCCTGTATGGAAGGGCCTTCCTCCCCCTCCTCCTCGAGAATGACACAACAATCCATATCATCGTCTTCTAGGAACAAATTCCTCATTGCTGCTAGGGCTTCTTCTTCTTCTGACCCATAGATGACCTCGGCCGGTTGGAAGGTCTGCTCCAAACGGGGTATCGGCTGCTCCAATGGATAGTAGGGACCGCGCCAGGGTGGCGACCATTCATTGAATTCTTTCCAGGTGTACTCATATCCCAGACCAAAGGTGGTACCATGTTTCTTCAGTTTGATAGGCTTAGCGATTCCTTGGAGATTCTTGCCAAGTCCCTTGCCAGGTTCATACCCACTCCAGTTTAATATGCTTTCAATTTTGTTATTCCACCACTTATCCTTATCGACGGCGTTGACTCGTTCAATGTGGTGGTAAGTTTCTCCACCCATCTTTCTTCTTCCTTCGATTGCTGGGACGGTCTGGCGACTGTATATGGGATTGCTACCGTTGCCGTGAATGATCACCTCTTGGTGATTCCACTCAAACTTCACTGCCTGATGTAGTGTTGATGCCAAGGCCCCAACGACATGAATCCATGGTCGTCCCAACAATAGATTATAAGACGCCGACACGTTTATCACTTGAAAAGTTAACATCAAACCAAGTAGGCCCCATTTGCAAACATAAGCTAATCTCTCCAATGGTAGATCTTTGAGAACCGTCGAAAGCTTTAACGTTGATGGCCCCGTCCTTGATTTCATGCAACCTCTTTCCCAATGTCCTGAGTGTTACCAATGGACAAATGTTGAGACTGGACCCCCCATCGACCAAGATCCTGGTGATAAAATAATCTTCACACTGCACGGTGATGTGCAATGCCTTGTTGTGACTCAATCCCTCCGGTGGCAGCTCATCTTCGTGAAAAGTGATCTTGTGGCTTTCCAATACCTGGCCTACCATGTTAGCCATCTCTCCACCGGTGATGTTGCTTGGTACATATGCCTCACTCAGCACTCTTAACAGGGCATTCTTGTGTGCATCAGAACTCTGTAGCAGAGCAAGGATAGAAATCTGTGCCGGTGTTTTGTTTAGCTGATCAATGACTGAGTATTCCTTCGCTTGTATCTTTCTCCATAGATCATCGGGCCCAGTTTCAGTGATGGTTTGTCGACCAGAGGTCTGCTTACTTGACTCAGCCAAGTGGTCTGCGGTGTAAACCCTGCCGGTCCTTGTCATACCTTGTGCTGCAACTGCTTCCCCAAACTTGGCTTTCCCTTTCCTTCTTGCCTCGGCTGTGTAGTCCCATGGTATGGCTTTTGTGTGGAATGGTGTCACGGCTGTCATTGCTACCGGGATGGGCACCCTTGCTTTGGAAGGTAATACAACAACTTCAAATGGCTCAGGCGCCTTTGGGGACCCAAACTCGACTTCAATTGGCGTTGGCGCCTTTGCAGAGGCTGGTGTTTCAAACTCAAGTGGTATGGACATGTTCAACTCGTCATCTCCAGAAGGCTGAATCTGGACTACAATCAGATTAAGGGTGACTGTTGGTTTCTTTGGATCGTCGCCTTCCGTGATCAAACCGATTAACCCTTTGGGATCCCAATCATCCTCTATTTCAATCATGTGAACACCTCCACCCTTGTGGTCTGGTAGAGGGTTATTGCGGACATTCGGAGCAGGCTCCTTTGCCACGATGATCTTGCTGTCAATCAAATCCTGGATCTTATCCTTCAGGGAGCGGCATTCATCAATGGTATGCCCCTTCATGCCAGAATGGTATGCACAGGTTTTATTTGGGTTGACCCATTGGGAAGGGTTTTCAGGAGTTATAGCAGGGATATGGGTGACATAACCAGCAGCTTTGAGTCTTTCATACAGCTGGTCGATTGGTTCAGCAATGGATGTATACTGTTTGGAAGGTCTGCGATCGAAATTTGGTCGGGGTCTAGGAAAGTTTTGGCGAGGGGGAGGCGATTGATAGTGGGCTTGGTAGACGTGTGCGGGTTGAAAATATCTGGGTGAAGCAGGTTGGTATGTAGCAGGTGGAGGTGACTGATAAGTAGGCGGGGGAGTTTGGTAGGAAGGCGAGGGTACTTGGTAACTTGGAGTGGGCTGATATGTAAGTGGAGGCATGGGATAAGTTTGGTATTTGACAGGTGATTTGGTTCTCTGTGCAACCATCACTGCGCCTACGTCCCTTTTCTTGGACGTACCACCAGACTGTAGAGCCTTATTGGTGGCTTTCAAGGCTTCAAAGTTCGTAACCATACCACTCTTGATACCCTCCTCGATCCTTTCTCCTAACTTGATGATGTCAGAAAATTTATGGTTCTCGATCAGCATCAGTCTTTAATAGTATTTCGGATCCTGAGCCCGGACGAAAAACTTGTTCATTTGTTCTTCCCCTAAAGAAGGTCGAACCTTTGTAGCCTCTGATCTCCAACGAGTGGCATACTCGCGGAATGTTTCTGTGGGTTTCTTCTTTAAATTCTGAATGTAAAACACATCTGGTGCATTTTCCATATTGAACCTGAATCTTTCCATAAAGTCGGACGCCTTACTTACCCAGTTTGACCACTTCTTCGGGTCTTAAAAGTGATCTTGTGGCTTTCCAATACCTGGCCTACCATGTTAGCCATCTCTCCACCGGTGATGTTGCTTGGTACATATGCCTCACTCAACACTCTTAACAGGGCATTCTTGTGTGCATCAGAACTCTGTAGCAGAGCAAGGATAGAAATCTGTGCCGGTGTTTTGTTTAGCTGATCAATGACTGAGTATTCCTTCGCTTGCATCTTTCTCCAGAGATCATCGAGCCCGATTTCAGTGATGGTTTGTCGACCAGAGGTCTGCTTACTTGACTCAGCCAAGTGTTCTAGGGTGTAAACCCTGCCGGTCCTTGTCATACCTTGTGCTGCAACTGCTTCCCCGAACTTGGCTCTCCCTTTCCTTCTTGCCTCGGTTGTATAGTCCCATGGTATGGCTTTTGTGTGGAATGGTGTCACGGCTGTCATTGCTACCCGGATGTGCACCCTTGCTTTGGAAGGTAATACAGCAACTTCAAATAGCTCAAGCACCTTTGGGGACCCAAACTCGACTTCAATTGGCGTTAGCGCCTTTGCAGAGGCTGGTGTTTCAAACTCAAGTGGTATGGACATGTTCACCTCGTCAGCTCTGGAAGGCTGAATCTTGACTACAATCGGATTAAGGGTGACTGTTGGTTTCTTTGGATCGTCGCCTTCCGTGATCAAACCGATTGACCCTTTGGGATCCCAATCATCCTCTATTTCAATCATGTGAACACCTCCACCCTTGTGGTCTGGTAGAGGGTTATTGCGGACATTCGGAGCAGGCTCCTTTGCCACAATAATCTTGTTGTCAATCAAAGCCTGGATCTTATCCTTCAGGGAGCGGCATTCATCAATGGTATGCCCCTTCATGCCAGAATGGTATGCACAGGTTTTATTTGGGTTGACCCATTGGGAAGGGTTTTCAGGGGTTATAGCAGGGATATGGGTGACATAACCAGCAGCTTTGAGTCTTTCATACAGCTGGTCGATTGGTTCAACAATGGAAGTATACTGTTTGGGAGGTCTGCGATCGAAATTTGGTCGGGGTCTAGGAAAGTTTTGGCGAGGGGGAGGCGATTGATAGTGGGCTTGGTAGACGTGTGCGGGTTGGGAATATCTGGGTGAAGCAGGTTGGTATGTAGGAGGTGGAGGTGACTGATAAGTAGGCGGGGGAGTTTGGTAGGAAGGCGAGGGTGCTTGGTAACTTGGAGTGGGCTGATATGTAAGTGGAGGCATGGGATAAGTTTGGTATTTGACAGGTGATTTGGTTCTCTGTGCAACCATCACTGCGCCTACGTCCCTTTTCTTGGACGTACCACCAGACTGTAGAGCCTTATTGGTGGCTTGCAAGGCTTCAAAGTTCGTAACCATACCACTCTTGATACCCTCCTCGATCCTTTCTCCTAACTTGATGATGTCAGAAAATTTATGGTTCTCGATCAGCATCAGTCTTTCATAGTATTGCGGATCCTGAGCCCGGACGAAAAACTTGTTCATTTGTTCTTCCCCTAAAGCAGGTCGAACCTTTGCAGCCTCTGATCTCCAACGAGTGGCATACTCGCGGAATGTTTCTGTGGGTTTCTTCTTTAATTTCTGAATGTAAAACACATCCGGTGTATTTTCCATATTGAACCCGAATCTGTCCATGAAGTCGGACGCCATACTTACCCAGTTTGACCACTTCTTCGGGTCTTGGCTAATGTACCAAGACAGAGCATCTCCTTTCAGGCTCCTCATGAAAAGCTTCATGCGGATCTTCTCGTCTTTTCCCACTCCGACCAGCTTGTCACAGTATTTTCTCAAGTGAACCCTAGGATCCCCTGTACCATCAAACATTTCGAACTTGGGAGGTTTGTACCCCTCGGGCAGTTCGACATCGGGCTGTATGCATAGATCTTCATAGTTTAGCCCCTCAATTCCCTTACTTCCTTCAACGCCTTGAATTCTGGTGGTCAACTTCTTAAGCTCTTCGGCTAGATTTCTGATGAGCAAGTCCTTATCATCGGACTCGGGTGTGCTTGAGATGGGCCGGGTGGAGTGTGGCACGGTCTCCACGTAGATGGGGGTGTTGTGTTGGGTGTGGAAGTGGTCATTTGTGGAGTTCAAAGGTTCCGGGACGGGCAGTGGAGCATTGTTGGGAGTGTGGAAAGTATTGCAGTGGTGGTGAGGAGCGGGTTGCTTTGGGATATTTTGTGGAGGTATGGGGTTCTGAGTATTTGGGAAGGTAACTTCTGGAGTGGTGAGGGAAAATGACAGACTTGCCAAGTTCCGGACTTGATCAAGCTCTTCTTGGAATCTCAGTAGTTTTTGTTCTATCTGAGAGGCATTTTCCTTGGGGACCATAGCACCACGAGTGACCTCTACCCGTTCAGCTGAGTTGATTGAATCTTCCATTCTTCTTTTGCTTTTGTGCCTGACAGGACTGGGAGGAGGAGTAGGTGGAGGGCCCCTGGATCTTGTGAAACATGCTGATGTTGCCAGAGTTCACGAACTAACCTTTGGGGAGGGAATAAACAAAAGCAAAAACAAAAAGGTAACAAGTCAGTAAGGATTATAAGAAAAAGATGTTGCGATATTTAAACAAATAGTGCAGGAATGTAAATCGTGTCCTAATTTGGGAGCCTCGTTGTGCCCGAGGTAGGCCTAGCGACAAGTTTATTTGGAGAACTTATAATGCTAAATGCCTCATTTTATTGATAAAAATAAGACGAATCCCAAAACGACACTAAAATAGCAGAAGATAAAAATGTTACTAATGGCCATTGGCCTTATTACATTTAAGCAAAAGAAAAGGAATCCTAACTACTTGGTCCCAGAAGGACCTTCCCCAGACTTGGCATCTTTAGCTCCATCGAACAGCTTCACTAGCTCGCAAAGTCCTAGCAGTAGGTAGGCTCTGGCCAGGTGTCCACCTTCGTTTCCCTCAGCATTCTGGCAGTCTTCGATCCTCTTGATGAACTTCCTTTCCAGTTCCACCAAACCCCGTTCCAAGTACCCCAGTCTCTTGTTGGCCCTGACAGCCATGTCTTTCCACTCTTCAATCAGCTTTTGGTTGGCTTCTTGAATTTCACGGTGCTCACTTTCGCATTCCCTTGCGCAGTTGGTTGTACTTAACTTGTGCTTCAGCCTTCTCATCGATGATCCTATGACCTCGAAAAAGCCCGGGTTGACCCAAACCATTACGATTATCCTCCAGCCAGCTTGGATAGTATGGAGTATAACCAGCATGGTACCTGTCTGGCTCAATAGTGTCCCTTCCTATGACGATTTTGCAGTGCCACATGTGTTGGGCTTGGCACTTGTAAGGGCTGTCATCAACTTGGAAATCAGCCAGGAAGTGACTCATCTTGTTGACCCTTGGTATAACCTGCTTCCTACTGACCTGTCTCATGACTCGGAGAGGGACATAAGGATAAGTTCCTCTCAAACCGATAAGTATCAGAAACGGTGCATCCCTGGATCGGGCAATGAATTCTTCAGTAGGAAACCATTCGAACATCCATTGTACTTGATTCTCTTTAAGATTTTCAAACAGTTCTACCCATCCTTTGGCATCTTCCGACTGAGCAAACATGTTGGGCATGTAGTTCATCCTTCTTGGTTGATGGAAGGCTATATGATCGTCCCAGTCCCTACAATGGATTTCCTGTCGGTACTCACCCTTTTGGAGGTGCTCCATGAGCCAGAGTTGGAGCAGCAAGTTGCAACCCTCGAAGTGTTTGGCTCCTTGTTGGCATTTCTCCAAGGCTCGGTATATCTCGACAATAATCATGGGCACTATGCTAAATGGTTGCCCGCCAATTCCTTCCATTAAGGTCTTGGTGACCATGGCTAGTCGGGTATGGATCCTCGCTTTCTTCATAGGAAATACTATCATCCCCAAGAAACAGAACATGAAGACAAAGACCCTTCTATGGATATGCCCCAATGATGTGAGGGCGAACTCATCAGGATAAGTACGGTAAGATTTGCTGTGACCGTACCTTTCGTACAAGTAGTCAAAGGGAATGCATGACTCCTTCAAACATGTCATGTATGGATTCTTCTTTAGACCCATCATTTTGAGAAAACCTCTACCTTTGCGGTTTTCTGGCATTAACAAACCCGGAGTTTCCTACGGTATACCAGCCAGTCCTCCTATTTCCTCTAGTAGGGGTGTCATCTCAATGTCTCCAAAGCGGAACGCAGACCTATCACAGTCCCAGAATAGAGTGGCAGCTTCTATGATTTTGTTGTTGGGTTGAATTTCCAGGAGAGAAGGTAGATTTCCTAGATATTTTCGGACAAGAGCTTGATCACTGGAATGAAGATCTTCCCACCAGCTTAACAATTTGGGGTGGATGTTGGTGACCATGCCGAATCTGGGGACCTCGTGCCTGATTTCTGAAAGACAAAAGTGTTAGGCCCTTACCCCCACCAGACTCGACTATTAAATACCAATAATTGGCATAACAAGCATTTAGTTCTCCAAATAAATGCACAAAACGTGGCAGCGTCCGTTTGGGTTTTGGGAAAACCCGGTGGACTTTGGACAAGGCTATCTTAAAGAGTCATTATGCGGACAACATAACTGACTCAGCTAGGTTTGACAATGATGCATGCACAATTAAACAGAGTAGGGTTTCTATGGGGTATTAGAGTGGTACCCTTGAGCGGACAACTCAAGAGGGAAAGGCACGGAACCGTCGACTACACCATTGATCGACTAGTTTTACCGCAAATATGCCTTTGCCGAATTTAGGGGGTGATAATATCGGAAGGGCGCAACCACTCATTATAAGCGTTGCTATGGTATTTTGTTTGGAACGAGTGGAATATGATGTTGAATATGCAGTTACAATAATCAAACAAGTTGTCACGTATGTGCACGTTCATAAAGTAATGATTACAACAGTTTCTCATAATTTATAACAGTATTAAAGGAAAGCGATAAAAGAGCATTAAGAGAAAAAAGGAAAGAAACGAAGAGCCAAGTCAGTTTCGAAGTAGAAGAGGGAAATAAATACTTAAAGGCATTAAACAAATAAAGACATATAAGGAAGAGTAAAGTCACAAATAGCATGAAATGGTAAAAGCCTTAAAGGAATCCCCAGCAGAGTCGCCATGCTGTCAATACCCTTTTTTTCTCGCGAAATCGGGTTTATGACATTTGGGCGGACAACTCGTTTCCTTTTGGGAATTGGGTTTGGATTGAAGAGTCGCCACCTAATGATTAAGTGCATTAGGACACTAAGAAGAACTTTGATTTAGAAAACTAGAGATTGGGTAAGGGCTTGAAATTATCCCGAGGGGAAGGTGTTAGGCACCCTCGGGATCCACTAGTGTGGTTCCCGGCCATACTATAATCGTGACTTTAAGTGCAAACAATAAATAGACAAATAAGAGTTACAATATGAGGGGGTTTTCACATAATTGTTGTGAATGATTACAGTTAAACAAAGTTGGAGAAGTTGAAATTCGAGGGAAGAAGCAGTTTTAGAGATTTTGAATAAACAAGTAAAAAGGGGAAATTTTCACATAGTTGTTACAAATTAAAAGCTGAAGTTTGAGAAAAGCAGTTGAAATTCTAAAATAAAGTAAACAAATAAGGGAGGGGTCCTAGGTTTATACATAATATGGATCACCCCACACAACACCCGGTAACCATTTATACACGTGGTATTATCGCGTGGTCATCATATCCATATCTACCCTTTCCCATCCCGTTAAGGTATAAAATGCGGAATGGTCTCATTTTACTTATTGCATGCTATTACCCGTCCCAAATCCTAGCCCCGGAGGCATTTGGGACTACTAGTCCTAAAAGGAAGGGAGATTTGGCTTTTGTGGTTTAAAAGGATAAAATTCTAAGGCGACAATCAAAACACGTAGAGCAGATATAGGGAAACACATAACAATTAAAAGGCTCAAACATGCCTCCTCAACTTAAAGACAGATTGTTTAGCATGTCTTGCACATACTGGTTATGGTCTTAATTAAACTTAAAGGAAACGTGAGGCAAACTGATTTATTACATATTTCAGATAAGAAACCCGAATCAGACCTGCCTGTTGGTTGGAATTTAACGAAGTCTGATTCCATTAACTAATTCACCTTATGGCTTGCCTAGGTGAAACCTATAGGCATGATATCTAACAATGCAGGAGTGTACTAATTTTTAAAGAAGAAGACTTGTTGGTTACAAAAAGCATAAGTTCTGTGGATATTAAGTAATGCTATTTACTGATTTTAGACTTATAGGCAAAATAGACGATTCAGATTTAGTTGATAGCTCCTATAGGCATGCTCTCTATATGCTAAATGATTTTAAAACGTTTACAGTCGAAATAAAAGTGCAGAGTCCTATAGGCATGGTGTCTAGAATGCTGTTTGTTATTCAAACCTATAAATACGTTTGCCTAGTGATAGATGCATATGCAGAATTCAGGAAGTCCTATAGCCATGTTTTCTATGTGATATGCAGAAATGCGGAAACCTACATACATGGTTTCTATATGAAATGCAAAAAGCTATAGACATGGTTCTTATAAAATGCAGAAGTGTAGAAACTTATAGGCATGGTTTCTATATGATAATGCAGAACCTATAAACAGGATTTCTTTATGAAATGCAGAAAACCTATAAACAGGATTTCTATATGGAAATGCAGAACCTATAGTTATGTTTTCTAGATAATACAGAAGTGCAAAAATTTATAAGCATGATTTCTATACGAAAATGCAGAACCTATAAACAGGATTTCTATATGAAATGCAAAACTGAAAGCAGGACATGATTGCAGAAGTGTATTAAGTTCCTATGAACATGATATCTACCCCTTTTGCATGCATAATGTACCCTCCCCTTTTCACTAAAAGCCCCAATAGTTATTACAAGATTATTACAGCCCAGAATTGAATAAGAAAAAAAGAAGTAAAATTACATCAGAAAAACTAGAAAAATTCCAACCAAGGAGAGCCTGATTCAGTCTTCTGTCTAAAGCATGAAGTAAACCATCCTCAAAGATCAGATTTCCAAAGCCTTTCTCTTATTTGGGATGTATCAGAGTTCCCTAAGAGTCTCAAGTGGACTCTGGGCAGTGCTTACACCCAAATACATTGCAGAATTGAATTATAGTGCAGTGTGGAAGGGCCAGCCCTCAAATGTCCAAGTTCAGAGGGAACTCAAGGTCCCAAAGCAAGGCTCATAGGAGGGGGGCAGAACTTAGAAGCTAGGAGAGAGTGTGAGTGCAATAGAGGGGATTCTGGGGAAAGCCAAGACATGCTGGTGGTCATACCCAGCAATTGGAAGTGCTGGTACACCCCGACCAGCCTGTTTTAGACACATTGTTTGGGAGTTAGGATCCCTTAAAGGATCTAGTCCAGACATGAGCAGCAATTTGGATGTTGCCATGTTCTGAACTTTAACTCAAACACATAGAGGGGAATAGGGGGATAGGGATTCACAGCAGAAACAGATGCAAAGAGAACAACATACATATTTAACACTGAGCATAGATAGCAAAGTAGACAGGATTGTAGAAGCTGTAAAATAAACACATTGGGATGAGGCTGGAAACTAAATTAGAACATACCAGTTTCAGGGAAACAAGAGAAAGAAAGCAGTAGTCTTGTAAAGCCAAATTGCAAGTAAATAGGCAGGATGCTATGATTAGAAAACTATGATACTTGAGTGGTGTAAAGTATTAAATTGAAAAGCTGTGTAATAGAAAGTGTCTGAAAAGTGTCGAATTCAAGGTGTGTGAAAGTATTGAATTGAGAGTTGTTTGATCGTGTTCTCTATCCTTTTATGTGTCAAAGAAGGCCATGTATTTATAGTGTAGAAAGCAAGCAGAAATAGGTAAGAAAATAGTTTGGAAATCAATTTCACAAGGTTTCCCTTTAATTAAGGGATTTTGATTTCAAACGGGTAAAAATAATTAAGGAAAGGGACCAATCAAACACCTTTTCAAAGCGGTACAAGAGGGGTAAATACATAGAGGTATATTTAAGGAAAAGTCTTGACAGCACACGGTTTGTGGAAATAAGGAAAGGAAATCAATTAAACAGCCAGTAAATCCCAAGGTTTGAATTTGGTATGGATGAATCCAGTCAGAAAAGGTGGAGAAAGGTTTTACTTAAGGAAAAATCAGTAATAATCAATCAAACCTAAAGAAAAGGATTCTGAATCAATCATAAGTTGGAAAACTTTTTTGAAAGAAAGAATTCATCACACATATAAAAACATACAACCATGCTCAAGCACGAAGAACTGTCATACCAATCAATAGAAGAGTCTAGCATAGAAAGGTTCAGAGTCATAAACAAAGAAGTCCAAGCTCAGTTTATAGACTCAGAATGAGTCTGAGAGAGTCCAGGGTTCCCAAAATAGAACCCTAGTCCAAACACAAGATCAAAACTCGCCAAAACCCCAAATCCTAGGGTTTCCAACTCGAATCAGATACAGAGACGAGGAGACAAATAATTAAAACAGGCTCAGAGGTCTCTTTCAGAGACTTATGAGAAAACCACAGATACAATAGCAAGTTTGAAACAACAAAGTGAAGAAACTGGTTTGGAGCATAGTGAGGGTAGAAAGAACATGTTTAAGAAAACTTGGGACTTAAACAAGTTCAGAAGAGAGAAGAGGTAGTATAACACTTAAGAAAGCAGTAGATGAAACATGTTTAAAGAGAACTCAAACAAGGTCCAGTAAAAAAGCAAACAAAGAACTTAAGAACTTAGTAGGAGATACATACAGTAGGAGAACACAAAATACCAGAAAAGTATATCAACAAGACATATAGGAAAAACACAGTAGGACGAACATGTAAGCATGGTGTAGAAACACTCTAGAAAGACAAGGCACAGAAGAACATATATAGTAGAAAACATAAGAAAGCAGTAGAAACACATGCGTGACAAATATACACAAAGAAAAGAGAAAAGAACAGTCGGAGAAAACATTTTTAGTTTTTCAGAAACCCTAAATCGAAGAGAAGTAATTTTCGAAAACAAAAATAAAAAAAATTGGGGAAAACGTTTAAGAACTCAAGTAGAGCACAGGCATAGAACAGATTTAAGAAAACAAACAGAGAAACCTCGAATAGCTAGGGTTTCAGAGGAACCCTAGAATGAGAAAGGCTTGGAAAAGGTCCGATCTAAGTCAACTAAGTCAGAACCAGGCTCGGAATGCTTTGGATACGCCGGAGCTAGGCCGGAGAAGCCATAGAACCTTGAATCGGAGAAGATCTGAGCGGACACCGTCGAGGTCAGACCTCAAAACTTCGAACCCCAAGCGTTTAAGAGTGGAGGGAGGTGAGTATAGGCCATCAATGGCCTGAGAAGCCATGGATTGCGGTGGGATTGAGGTTGAAGATGGTGAGAGAGGCTAGGGTTTCAAGAACCTTCGAGAGAGTTTGAGAGAGGAAAGGAATTCAGGGGCGGCTGATAGTGTGAAATGAGTTAGGGTTGGGGGTTTGGGCGAATTAAAATGGTAAGGGGAGATCGTGGCCGTTGATCAGATTGATCAACGGCCTGGATTAAAAGAGGCTTGGGTCGAGTAGTTAAATGGGTTAAGGGTATAGAATTGGGCTGGCCCGGTTGGGGTTCAAAATTGGGTCAATTAGGGGGGGGTCAATGTGGCTATAATCGAAATGTAATGGGGTTGCAATTGACACGAAATGAGGCTAAATTTTAAATAGCCAGTTTTCTCCCCTTTTATTTTATAAAAATAGTAAAAATAATTTTGAAAGCAAATTAAACGTACTGGATCAGTTAATAATATATAAATATTAGTTTAAAAAATATTGGAACCAATTTCATATTTATAAAAATGCTATTAATTCTCAAAATAGGCTAAAATTGAAATTATATGCAATTTGGGTTTTAAAATACCAAATAAATTTGTAAAAATGTATAAAAATTACCTTAGCTATATTTTGGTATAAATATGAGAATAAAATAAGTTATTCACCAAGATGATAATTTTGTGAATAATTATTGGTTTTTGTACTGGTAAAATAGGGCAATAAATTGATTTAAAAATCTTTAAAACTTGGGAAAAAATACTAAAACATTTGGACACACTTATATATGTATACATATGCTATTTTGAAAGGTATTTCGCATATAAAAATATACAGGGAAAAATTGGGTATCAACAACTGCCCCTCTTTACCCGGGAAGGATGAAAGAGTTGTCGGGTAAAGATATGATGGCCAATTTTGACCGAGTGAAATGGTTTGAAGAGCTTGAACGTGCTCCGCTTCCTGAGCTAACTACATATCCCTGGTCTTACAGGAATCAGGCCACATGTAGTTCAGGATCCGTTGGCGGGATATGCCGATGGAGATCTTTCAAGAACGGACGCGATATTCAGGTTTGGGATGGATGGTTAAAGCCTAATAGGGCTGCGGGAACTGGAGCCGGATTTCTCCTGCTGAGACGGCCATTGCTAGTCGGTTTACCTGCAAATAAGCCATACAAGTGTATATTGTGCGAAAAATTTAAACATGATGCAGGTTCCCGTCGGACCATGAATGCTGACTTTGGACGATTAGGATGACGTCCTCAGACCATGACGTCCTGGGCCATGAAGCGTAGGATAAAGAATTCGCAGGCCATGAAATGATGCTCTCGGGCTATGAGAATGATGCCTCTGAGCTATGATGCCTTTGAATAATGATATGCAAGAGATAAAAAGGGGGTCCTCAAGCCATGGCATGGCGTTCTCGGGCTATGAAGATGGTGCCTCCGAACAATGATGCCCTTGGACAGTTTGGCGATCTTTCAGCCCATGCAATGCAATAGGTGGCGATCTTTCAGCCCATGAGAGCATAAATAAAGTGGCGATATTTCAGCCGATTCAAAATGAAAGTGGCAATCTTTCAGCCATGCAAGACATAAATAAGGGTGGCGATATTTCAGCCGATGCAAAATAAAAGTGGCGATCTTTCAGCCATGCAAAATGTAGATGAAAGTGGCGATATTTCAGCCGATGCAAGACATAAATGAAGGTGGAGATCTTTCAGCCATGCAAAATGTAGATGAAAGTGGTGATATTTCAGCCGATGCAAGACATAAATAAAGGTGGCGATCTTTCAGCCATGCAAAATGTAGATGAAAGTGGCGATATTTCAGCCGATGCAAGACATAAATAAAGGTGGCGATCTTTCAGCCATGCAAAATGTAGATGAAAGTGGCGATATTTCAGCCGATGCAAGACATAATAAAGGTGGCGATCTTTTAGCCATGCAGGATGTAAATAAGGGCGGCGATCTTTCAGCCGATGCGAGGCATTAATAAAGGTGGCAATCTTTCAGCCATGCAGGATGGAGACATGGCTTAGTCTCGGAAGGCAGAGCGGTAGCCTTATGCAATGCAGAGAATGCAGATGGAGACAGATCTTAGTCTCGGAAAGCAGAACGGTAGCCTTATGCAATGCAGAAATGCAGATGGAGGTAGAGCTTAACCTCGGAAGGCAGAATGATAGCCTTATGCAATGCAAGAAATGAAGATGGAGGTAGAGCTTAACCTCAGAAGGCAGAATGGTAGCCTTATGCAATGCAGAAAATGCAGATGGAGACAGAGCTTAGTCTCGGAAGGCAGAATAGTAGCCTTATGCAAGGGATAAAAGGCGAATCATGATAAAAATTCTTAGCTGATATCTGGTAACTGATTGTGATATTGCGGCTGCTGGGGATATTGTATGCGGATAGCGACCGTGGATAGGAGTGATAATTCTGATAGTTGTATTCCTGAACAGTATGAGTGTATAGTATATAACTTTGCGACTTGGGTGCCTACATCCAAACAAAAAATCGTGAGTTTGTAAAGGGGAAAGGTTAGTTCCGTGTCCCCGCTGACTTTGCTTGACCGGCTCGGCTATAATTTGGTGATACTGTGTGTATCCTTGGGGTAGCGTTGCTAAACAGAGCACTTTGGTGATAGACATGCATGATTTAGTAGCAATATAGCATAAATACATAGTTAAGAATAGTTTTCTTTAGATGAACCAACAACTGAGACGCGGTCCAAGACATTGCTACTTCTCTTGCTTTGGGATTTTGAGGGTCCCCGGACCCTCAAAATTCTGCCCCAGTTTGCTGGATTTGATACTTCTGACGGCTGCTTGCGATGATCGACTGAAGTTACTTCGGAATTTTGAGGGTCCTCCTCAAAATTCTGCCCCAGTTTCCAATCGCGGGGGGAAATGAAATTTTTGTTGAATTGTGACCGAACCCATAAGACTGCCTACGTATCCCCTCTTAAACGGGAATCAGGTCAGACGTAGTTCAAATTACATAAGGAAATCATAAATGGTTACACATATATCGCTTGACTGCATCTGAATTTATCGGTTTTGGCCAAACTTCTCCGTCCATTTCTGCAAGTATAAGGGCTCCTCCTGTCAGAACCCGGTAAACCATGTATGGACCCTACCAGTTGGGAGAGAACTTCCCTTTGGCTTTATCTTGATGCGGGAAAATTTTCTTTAATACCAGCTGCCCCGGTGTGAACCGTCTTGGTTTGACTCTCTTGTTGAAGGCTCTGGACATTCTGTTCTGATAAAGCTGACCGTGGCAAACTGCATTCATTCTCGTACCATCTATAAGAGCTAGCTGCTCGCAGCGACTTTTTACCCATTCTGCGTCGTCGAGCTCAGCTTCTTGTATGATCCTTAAGGAAGGAATTTCTACTTCGGTGGGAATGACGGCTTCTGTACCAAATACCAGCATGTAGGGGGTCGCCCCAGTTGATGTTCGGACTGTGGTGTGATACCCCAACAGAGCGAACGATAGTTTTTCGTGCCATTGCTTATGCTTCTCTCATCTTCCTTAGTATCTTCTTGATATTCTTGTTGGCGGCTTCTACGGCTCCATTCATCTGAGGCCGGTAGGCTGTGGAGTTCTTGTGTCTAATCTTGAAGGTCTCACACATAGCTTTCATTAAGTCACTGTTGAGGTTGGAACCGTTATCAGTGATAATTGATTATGGAATTTCGAATCGGCAAACAATGCGGTCGCGGACAAAGTCTGCCACGACTTTCTTAGTCACTGCTTTGTAAGATGCTGCTTCGACCCATTTGGTGAAATAATCAATTGCCACTAGGATGAATCTGTGCCCGTTGGAAGCGGCAGGTTCAATCGGTCCGATAACATCCATTCCCCACGCGGCGAACGACCATGGTGAGCTTGTTGCATTAAGCTCATTTGGAGGTACCTTTATCATGTCCGCATGTATCCGACAGCGGTGGCATTTCCGGACATACTGGATGTAGTCTGTTTCCATTGTCATCCAAAAGTAACCAGCACGGAGGATCTTCTTTGCTAGGACAAAACCATTCATATGCGGACCGCAGGTCCCAGCGTGGATTTCTTATAGCAGTTTGGATGCTTCCTTTGCGTCGACACACCTTAGTAATCCCAGATCTGGAGTCCTCCTATACAGGATTCCTCCACTGTGAAAGAAATTATTGGACAACCTTCGAAGTGTGCGCTTTTGAGTAGCATTTGCAAGTTCTGGGTATTCTCCTTTTGCCAAATATTCCTTGATATCATCAAACCAAGGCTTTCCATCTGCTTCCTCTTCGACATGAGCACAGTAAGCTGGTTGATCATGGATCTTCACCGGAATAGGATCGATGAAGTTCGTATCTGGATGCTGTATCATAGATGATAAGGTGGCCAATGCATCGGCGAACTTATTCTGGATTCTTGGAATATGCTGGAACTCTGTCTTCGTGAACCTCTTTCTCAAATCCTACACATGGTGCAGATAAGGGAGTATCTTGGAATTCTTGGTCGCCCATTCTCCTTGAACCTGATGTATGAGCAGGTCTGAATCCCCGATCACTAGCAGCTCTTGAATGTTCATGTCAATGGCCATCTTGAGCCCCAAGATGCAGGCTTCATACTCGGCCATGTTGTTGGTGCACGGGAATCTGAGTTTGGTAAATACCGGATAATGCTGGCCAGTTTCTGATACTAGGACTGCTCCTATGCCAACTCCTTTGAAATTTGCTGCTCCGTCGAAAAACATCCTCCAACCGTCATAGGCTTCAGCAATGTCTTCTGCTACGAATGATACCTGTTCATCGGGAAAATATGTTTTTAGGGGTTCGTATTCTCCAGCCACAGGATTTTCTGCAAGGTGATCCGCTAGTGCCTGTCCCTTGACTGCTTTCTGGGTCACGTAGACAATGTCGAATTCACTCAGTAGGATTTGCCACTTGGCTAGCTTGCCAGTGGGCATGGGCTTCTGAAAGATGTACTTTAATGGATCCATCTTTGATATGAGATACGTAGTATAGGCATAGAAATAGTGCCTCAGCTTCTGAGCTACCCAAGTCAAAGAACAGCAGGTGCGTTCCAACAGAGAATACCGGGCCTCGTACGGAGTGAACTTCTTGCTGAGATAGTAGATGGCCTGCACTTTTCTCCCCGTTTCATCATGCTGCCCCAGAACACAACCGAACGCTCCATCCAATACCGCAAGGTAGAGTAATAGGGGTCTACCTGGCTCGGGCGGGACCAAAACTGGCGGTGTTGACAAGTACTCCTTGATTCTGTCGAAAGCCTTTTGGCAATCATTGGTCCATTTGGTAGCGGCATCCTTTTTCAACATCTTGAAGATCGGCTCACAGATAATGGTAGATTGTGCTATAAACCGGCTGATGTAGTTAAGTCTCCCCAAGAAACTCATTACGTCCTTCTTGTTCCTTGGCGGTGGCAATTCTTGAATAGCTTTGACCTTTGATGGATCCAATTCTATTCCCCAGCGACTCACAATAAACCCAAGCAATTTTCCAGCTGGAACCCCGAATGCACATTTTGCGAGATTCAGTTTCAGGTTGTATCTTCTTAGTCTGTTGAAAAACTTCCTCAGATCTTCCATGTGATCGGTGGCTTTTTTGGACTTGATGATGACATCATCCACATATATTTCGATCTCCTTGTGTATCATATCGTGGAAATGGTAGTCATGGCTCTCATGTAGGTGGCCCCCACATTCTTTAACCCAAACGGCATCATCTTGTAGCAATGCATCCCCCATGGCGTAATGAAGGCCGTTTTCTCAGCATCTTCTTCATCCATCTAGATCTGATGATACCCAACAAAACAATCAACAAATGACTGCAGCTCATGCTTGGCGCAGTTGTCAATCAGGATGTGTATATTTTGCAAGGGGAAGTCGTCCTTTGGACTGGCTCGGTTGAGATCCCAGTAGTCGACACAGACTCTAACCTTCCCGTCTTTCTTCGGCACTGGCACGATGTTGGCTAACCACGTTGGATACTCCACTACACTGAGAACCTTAGCTTTGACCTACTTAGTGACCTCTTCCTTGATTTTCAAACTCATATCTGGCTTGATTTTTCTGAGCTTCTGTTTCACTGGCGGACAGGCTGGATCAATCGGCAGTTTGTGAGCCACAATAGATGTACTCAGACCAGTCATGTCGTCGTACGACCAGGCGAATATATCCTCATATTCTCTTAGAAACTCTGTATACTCTTGCTTTTCTGATGGTGACAAATGAACACTGATGCGAGTTTCTTTGACATTTTCCGCATCTCCCAAGTTAACAATCTTAGTTTTATCTAGGTTGGACTTGGGTCTATTTTCGAAATTCTCAACTTCCCTAACAATCTCTTCCGGTATATCATCTTCCTCTGAACCTATGTCCGTTTGTTGCGTTGTCTCGTTGCGTGTTACAGTCATTGGTTCATCAAGATAAGTAATAGTAATGCTGTATAAGTAAAGTAATGAGAGAAAATAATAAGAGTAAGATTTATAAGAAAATTGAAATGCTTTGATAAATTCCATAAATGTTTTGAACATTGGAGCTCTTTCTTACAAAAAATAAAAATGCGAAAGGAAAGTAAACTAGTAAAATAAAATAGTGCATGGTGCTTGTTCAGCCTTGCTACCCCGAGGCACGCCGGGCTCTGGTGGTTCGGACGGTCCAATTGTTAAGGCGTGCTCCTCTGCTTGTCGAAGCCCCCTTTTTCTTTAAAAGGCGAAATCGGGTTTACGACATTTGGGAGGACAACTCTCTTCCCTTTTGGGAATTGGGTTTTGGAGTTTGAAGAGTCGCTACCTAATGATTAAGTGCATTAGGACACTAAGAAGGGTTTGAGTTGAATAACCAGAGTTTGGGTAAGGGCTAGAAATTATCTCGAGGGGAAGGTGTTAGGCACCCCTCAAGATCCACTAGTGGGTTCCCGGCCATGCTACAATTGTGACTGTAAAGCAAATAAGCATACAAGACAATTTCACATAAAGACTGCTAGTAGGTATGTATAACAGTTACTAAGCATGCTGAAATTTGAATAGGTGACTTCCTAGTTATTGCAAGGATGTCTAAATGCAAAAAATAGGATCAAGTAATGAATACAAATTATCAAACAAAGAAGGGAATGAGTAGAAAATTTTAGAGGAAAGGACAATGCGAAAATTAAAGGGGGAATTTTAGTGACTAAAACGAAATGCAGAATTCTGAAAATTGACAATCTAAAAATAATTAAATAAAGGAAAAGGGGTCCTAGATTTGTAAAATACATGGATCATCCACGCAACACCCGGTAACCAATCATACGCGTGGTGTTATCGCGTGATCATCATCTCCATGTCTACCCTTTCCCACCTGGTTAAGGTATTAAAGCGCGGAATAGTATCGTTACTTTTTGAATGCTATTACCCGTCCCGATCCTATCAGTTCCGGAGGCATTGGAACTACTAGTCCTAAAGGGAAGGGAATTGGGGTTTTTCATAAGTTCAAGAAAGGATAAAAATCTAGGCGACAATCAAAACATATAGTCAAATAGGGGGAGACAAAGAGCAATTAGTGCTCAGACATGCCTCCTCACTTAAATGCAAATACATAGCATGACTTCAGATACTGGTTAGGTCTTTAACTAAACTTAACGAAGGAAGGGTGGCTGATATATCACATATTTTCAGATAAGAAGTCCGAATTAGACTTTCATGCTGGCTGTAATTATTAAAGACTGGTGTAGTTAGTTAATTACCTAGTGGCTTGCCTAGGTGAGATCAGTAATCATGATATCTAACAATGCAGAAGGCGTACTGATTTTAAGGAGGATTATTGATTTTAGAAACAAACAAAAGTTCTGCAGATGTTAAAATGACTTTACCACTGATTCTAGACTTACTAGCGAGATGGACGATTCAGATTCAGTTAGTTATTCCTATAGGCATGCTCTCTAAGCGTGATTGATTTTAAAACATTTGTAAGAGTGCAGGATTCCTATAGACATGGTATCTAGAGTGCATTTTGTTATTTGGGCCTACAAACCGTTTGCCTAGTGATAAATGATGTGCAGAAGTGCAGAAGAACCTATAGTCATGGTCTCTATATGCAGGCGTGAATAAACTTATGGACATAATCTCTAAATGCAGATGTGAATAAACTTACAGACATGATTTCTAAATGCAGATGTGAATAAACTTATAGACATGATTCTAAATGCATATGTAAATAAACTCATAGACATGATTTCTAAATGTAGATGAATGAACTTATAGGCATGATTTCTAAATGTATAATGAAATGACCTATAAGCAGGATATCTATATGCAGATACACAAACGAAGATGATGTGATTGCAGAGTAGCAAATTAGAGGCAAGTACATGGAAGTTATTTAAGGACAGGGTCTTGACAGTACACGGTTTATGCAAATAAGGCAAGAGAATCATTTGACAGCCAGTAAATCACAAAGGTCCGAAATTTGGTATGAGTGAACCAAGTCGCAAAAATAAAGAAGGGTTTTACCTAAGCCAAATCATCTAGGGAATCAGCAAAAGATGGAAGGAAAATCAATCAAGCTATATTCAGAAGGAGGTCTACGCTAATTGCAAATTTAAAGACCAATTAGAGGGAAATTCATCATATATAAGGAGCATGTGGGTATGAAAGAAGCCTGTTGTGTAAATCAGCATAAAAATCCAGTACCAGAGTTTAGAAGAGTTTATCAAAAGTCAGAATCATATGAAACTCCGAAATTATCCTAAAAGAGTTGGGGGTTTTGAAATAAGAATCCTAGTTCAGGCAAATCACAAAAAGAGAGCAAGCAATTGGATCAAAACATGTATAGCAAAGCAACATGCAA
>NW_017676823.1:34780-38582 GCF_001879085.1 Nicotiana attenuata
GGCTGCCCGGTCGAAATGAGGGAGTTAGGTTAGGGTTGGGGGATTAAAAAAGGTAAGGAGTGATCGTGGCCGTTGATCAGGTTGATCAACGGCCTAGATTAAAAGGGGTTTGGGTCGGGTAATATAGACGGGTTAATGGTTGGGGTTAAGTGGGATTGGGCTGGTCCGGAATTAGGCTGGAAATTGGGTCAATTAGGGGGTTAATTTAGGCTAAAATCGGAATACCAAATGGCTGTGATTGAAATGAAATGAGGCTAGCTTTTAAATAGCCAGTTTTACCCTTTTTATTTTTTATGAATAGCAATAATGATTTTAAGATCAAATTAAAAGCACTGAACTACTTAATAATATATAAATATTAATCCAAAAATACTGGAAATAATCTCATAATTGCAAAAGTGCTGTTAATCGTAAAATAGGCTAAAGTTGCAATTACATGCAATTTTAGCTTTAAAAATACCAAATAAATTCGTAAAAATATGCAAAAACTACCTTAATTATATTTTGGTGTAAATATTGAAATAAAATAGGTTAATCACAAAAAGGATAATTTTTTGGGGATAATTACTGATTTTGTATAGCCAAAATGGGCAATAAATTGATTTTAAAGTCTTTAAAAATTAGGGAAAAATACCAAAATTCTTGGGCATGCTTTTATATGCATACACATGCTATTTTGAAAGTATTTTGAGTATAAAAATACATAGGAAAAAATTAGGTATCAACAGCTGCCCCTCTTTATCCGGGAAGGATGAAAGAGTTGTCAGGTAAAGATATGATGGCCAATTTTGACCGAATGAAGCAGTTTGAATAATTTTGACCGAGCTCTGGTCCCTGAGCTGCCTACATATCCCTGGTCTTACCGGAATCAGGTCATATGTAGTTCAGGATCCATTGGCGGACTATTGCCGATGGAGATTTCGAAAGACGGACGCGATGTTCAGGTTAAGAAGGATGGTCGGAGTCTGACAGGCTGCGGGAACTGGAGCGAGATCGCTCCTGCTGAGAAGGCCGTTGCTAGCCGGTGTACCTGCAAGTGAGTAATACCAGCATATATGGTGGGTAAATTTAAACGTGATGCAAGTTCCCATTGGACCATGAATATTGTCTTTGGACGGTTGGGATGACGTCCTCGGACCATGACGTCCTGGGCCATGAAGCGTATAATAAAGGATTCGGAGGCTATGAAATGATGTTCTCGGGCCATGAGAATGATGCCTCCGAACTATGATGCCTTTGAATAATGATATGCAAGAGATAAAACGGGGTCCTCAGGCCATGGCATGGCGTTCTCAGGCTATGAAAATGGTGCCTCCGAACAATGACGCCTTTGGACAAGTTGGCGATCTTCCAGCCCATGAAATGTAGGATTTGGCAATATTTCAGCCGATGTAAAGTGTAAATATAAATGTCGATCTTCCAGCTATGCAAGAAAGAATAAAGTGGCGGTGTTTCAGCCATGTAGATGTAAATAAAAGTGGCGATAGTTCAGCCAATGCGAGGTTTAAACAAAATGGCGATATTTCAGCCGATGTAAAGTGTAAATATAAATGGCGATCTTTCAGCCGATGTAAAGATTTGAATAATATGGCGATATTTCAGCCGATGGAATTATAGAGGTAGAGCTTAACCTCGGAAGGCAGAATAGTATCCATTATGCAATGCAGAAAATGCAAATGGAGGTAGAGCTTAACCTCAGAAGGCAGAATAGTAGCCTTATGCAATGCAGAGAAATGCAAGTGGAGGTAGAGCTTAACCTCGGAAGGCAGAATAGTAGCCTTATGCAATGCAGAGAAATGCAAGTGGAGGTAGAGCTTAACCTCGAAAGGCAGAATAGTAGCCTTATGCAATTATGGAGACATAGCTTAGTCTCGAAAAGCAGAATAGTAGCCTTATGCAACAATGGAGACAGAGCTTAGTCTCGGAAGGCAGAAAGGTAGCCTTATGCAATGCAGAAAAATGCAAGTGGAGGTAGAGCTTAACCTCGGAAGGCAGAATAGTAGCCTTATGCAATTATAGAGACAGAGCTTAGTCTTGGAAGGCAGAAAGGTAGACTTATGCAATGCAACAAATAAAGGTGAATAGTAACTAAATCTCTTAGCTGATAGATGATAGCTGATAGCTGATTGCGTCATTGTGGCTGCTGGGGATGTCGTGTGCGGATAGCACTTGTAAGTAAGTGGTGATTCTGAGAGTTGTATTCCTGAAAAGTACGGGTGTACGAATATCTGATGATTTTTGCGACTTGGGTGCCTGCATCCAAAGAAAAATTGTGAGTTTTGTAAAAGGGGGGAAGGTTAGTTCGTCTTCCCGTGGACTTCGTTCGTCCTACTCGGCTCTTGTTTTCATTGGGGTAGCGTCGCTAAACAAAGCAATTTTGATAGTATCCATGCACGATTTAGTAAAAGTATGATGTAAATACATAATTGAAAATAGTTTTCTTTTAGATGAACCGACGACTGCGATGTGGTCCAAGACATTACGACCTCTTTTGCTCCAGAATTTTGAGGGTCCTCCTCAAAATTCTGCCCCAGTTTAATTGGTTGATGCCTCTGACGACTGCGTGCGATGAATGGCTGAGAATTAACTTTGGAATTTTGAGGGTCCTCCTCAAAATTCTACCCCAGTTTCCAATATCGGGGGAAATGAAAATTTTATTGAATTGTGACCAAACCCATAGGGTTGCCTACGTATCCCCTCTTAAACAGGAATCAGGTCAGACATAGTTCGAATTACATAAGGAAATCTTAAATGTTACGCATAGTATCGTTTGACTGCATCTGAATTGATCGGCTTCGGCCAAACTTCTCCATCCATTTCTACGAGTATGAGGGCTCCTCCTGTCAGAACCCGACGAACCATATATGGACCCTGCCAGTTGGGAGAGAACTTCCCTTTGGCTTCATCTTGATGTGGAAAAATCTTCTTTAACACCAGCTGCCCTGGTGTGAATCGTCTTGGTCTGACTCTCTTGTTAAAGGCTCTGGACATTCTGTTCTGGTAAAGTTGACCGTGGCAAACTGCATTCATTCTTTTCCCATCTATAAGAGCCAACTGCTCGTAACGACTCTTCACCCATTCTGCATCGTCGAGTTCCGCTTCCTGCATGATCCTTAGGGATGGAATTTCTACCTCGGCAGGGATGACTGCTTCCGTGCCATAAACCAACATGTAAGGAGTTGCACCAGTTAATGTGCGAACTGTGGTGCGGTAGCCCAATAAAGCAAATGATAGCTTCTCGTGCCACTGTTTATGTTTTTCTATCATCTTCCTTAGTATCTTCTTGATATTCTTGTTGGCCACTTCTACGGCTCCATTCATCTGAGGTCTATAGGCTGTTGAATTCCTGTGTTTGATTTTGAATGTTTCACACATTGCTTTCATCAGGTCACTGTTAAGATTGGAACCATTATCAGTAATGATTGACTTTGGGATGCCGAAACGACAAACGATACGGTCGTGGACAAAGTCTGCCACGACTTTCTTAGTCACTGCCTTGTATGATGCCACTTCAACCCATTTGGTGAAATAATCAATTGCCACTAGAATGAACCTGTGTCCGTTTGATGCGGTAGGCTCAATAGGTCCGATGACATCCATTCCCCAAGCGGCGAACGGCCATGGCGAACTTGTTGCATTAAGCTCATTAGGAGGCACCTTTATCATATCTGCATGTATCTGACAGCGATGGCACTTTCGGACGTACCGGATGCAGTCCGTTTCCATAGTCATCCAAAAATAGCCAGCTCGTAGTATTTTCTTGGCTAAGACAAAACCGTTCATATGTGGGCCGCAGGTCCCT